>NW_016823925.1:55719-58733 GCF_001698545.2 Rhinopithecus bieti | reverse complement strand
TATTTATTATTTTTTTTTGAGACGGAGTCTCACTCTGTCGCCCAGGCTGGAGTGCAGTGGCCGGATCTCAGCTCACTGCAAGCTCCGCCTCCCAGGTTTACGCCATTCTCCTGCCTCAGCCTCCCGAGTAGCTGGGACTACAAGCGCCCGCCACCTCGCCCGGCTAGTTTTTTATATTTTTTTAGTAGAGACGGGGTTTCACCGGGTTAGCCAGGATGGTCTCGATCTCCTGACCTTGTGATCCGCCCGTCTCGGCCTCCCAGAGTGCTGGGATTACAGGCTTGAGCCACCGCGCCCGGCCAATGTTTTCTTTTCATATTAGTTCAACTTTCACCCCAAAATCTAACCATGGATCGTAAAAGTTAAGTTGGCAACAGGTCTATCCTGCTATACTTCCTGTTTACCTTTAGATGCTTTTCAAGCCAATAGAGGTTACATTTGTGGTGGAAGGAGCCAGAGTAATAGGAAAATTACTTCTGTTCACTTTGAAGAAAATCCTCCTCCTTGAGCGTCTTCTGAACTTTTCACTGTAAGACATCTCAGTGCTTGCTGTACCCTTCAGCCGCATAACTGTGAGGATAGCAACCATCAATTTCTCATAAATGGAAGCGGCAGTGAGAACTGTCTACAGCAGTTTGGCTTCAAGGCCTTTGTAGAGGCCCATTATTCCAAAACACCTGTTAGCCATTTGTGTGTCTTCTTTTAAGAGAGAGCTGTTCAGCTCATTTGCCCATTTTTTAATAGATTGTGGGTTTTTACTGTTGAGTTTTTTCTTTCTTGTATATTCTAGATATTAATCCCTTGTCAGATGAATAGTTTGTAAATATTTTCTTCCATTCTGCAGACTGTCTCTTCCCTCAGTTCATCATGTCCTTTGTTGTGCAGAAGCTTTTTAGTTTAATATAATCTTGTTTGTCTACTTTTGCTTTTGTTGCCTGTGCTTTTGAGGTCTCCATAAACTTTTCGCCCAGACCAACGTCCTGAAGCATTTCTGCTACGTTTTCTTCTAGTAGTTTTATAGTTTTGGGTCTTATAAGTCTTTAATCCATTTCGGGTTGATTTTTGTATATGGTGAGAGGTAGGGGTCTAGTTTTATTTTTCTGAATAATGGATATCAGGTTTTCCGAGCACCATTTATTGAAGAGACTATCCCTACCCCAGTGAATATTCTTGGTTCCTTTGTCAAAAAACAGTTGGCTATAAATATATGGATTTCTTTCTGGGTTCTCTATTCTGTTCCATTGGTCTATGGGTCTGTTTTTTATGCCAGTAGCATGCAGTTGTGGTTACTATAGCTTTCTCTTATTATTTTAAAGTCTAATAGTGTGATACCTTTTTGCCCAGGATTGTTTTGGCTATCTGGGGTCTTTTGTGGTTCCTTATGAATTTTAGGATTGTTTTTTCTATTTCTGTGAAGAATACCATTGGTATTTTGGTAGGGATTGCATTGAATCTGTAGATCACTTTTGGTAGTATGGTCATTTTCATAATATTCTTCCAATCCATGAACATGGTGTATCTTTACATCTTTTCCCTAAACTCCTTCTTACATCAGTGTTTTCTATTTTTTCTCATGGAGATTTTTTACCTCCTTCATTGGATTTATTCTTAGGGCATTAATTTTTTTTTTTTTTTTTGAGATGGTGTCTCGCGCTGTTGTCCAGGCTGGAGTGCAGTGGCGCGATCTCGGCTCACTACAAGCTCCGCCTCCCGGGTTCACGCCATTCTCCTGCCTCAGCCTCCTGAGTAGCTGGGACTACAGGCGCCTGCCACCATGCCTGGCTAATTTTTTTGTATTTTTTTAGTAGAGACGGAGTTTCACCGTGTTAGCCAGGATGGTCTCGATCTCCTGACCTCGTGATCCGCCCACCTCGGCCTCCCAAAGTGCTGGGATTACAGGCTTGAGCCACCGCACCTGGCCTCTGCAGTTTTATTGTTGGTGTATAGACACACTACTGATTTTTATATGTTGATTTTGCATCCTGCAACTTTATTGAATTCACTTATTCTGAGTTTTCTAGTGGAGATTTTAGGGCTTTCTTCTTTTCTTTTCTTTTTTTTTTTTTTAGATAGAACCAGGCTGGAGTAGTGCAGTGGTGCAGTATCGGTTCACTGCAGCCTCCACCTACTGGGCTCAAGCAGTCCTTCCATCTCAGTCTCTCGAGTAGCTGGGACTACAGGCATGCGCCACCATGCCCAGCTGATTTTTGTATTTGTAGAGACAAGGTGTTGCCATGTTGCCCAGGCTGGTTTGGAACTCCTGGGCTCAAGCGATCCACCTGCCTTGGCCACCCAAAGTGCTAGGATTAACAGGTGTGAACCACAATACCCAGCCCACTTTGAGGGACAGTTTGACTTCTTCTGTCCAATTTGGATGCCCTTTCTTTCTCTGGCCTAATTGCTTTGATTAGCACTTCCAGTTGAATAAAAGTGGTGGAAGTAGACATCCTTGTCTTGTTACAGATCGTAGAGGAAAAGTTTTCATCTTTTCCCCATTTAGTATGATGTTGGTTGTGGGTTTGTCATATGTGACTTTTATTGTTTTGAGGTAAGTTCGCTCTGTACCTAACTTGTTGAGAGGTTTTATCATGAAGGGATGTTGACTTTTATCAAATACTTTTGTATTTGGTATTTTCTTTAAATGTTTTAGAATTCTGCATTGAAGCTATTGGGTCCTGAGCCTTTCTTTTCTTTCTTTCTTTTTTTTTTTAAGACGAAGTCTAGCTCTGTTGCCCAGGCTAGAGTGCAGTTGCGCGATCTCAGCTCACTGCTACCTCCACCTCCCGGGTTTAAGAACTGCTTCAGCCGGCCGGGCGCGGTGGCTCAAGCCTGTAATCCCAGCACTTTGGGAGGCCGAGGCGGGCGGATCACAAGGTCAGGAGATCGAGACCATCCTGGCTAACACGGTGAGACCACGTCTCTACTAAAAAATACAAAAAACTAGCCGGGCGAGGTGGCGGGCGCCTGTAGTCCCAGCAACTCGGGAGGCTGAGGCAGGAGAATGGCGTAAACCC
>NW_016823925.1:33584-53113 GCF_001698545.2 Rhinopithecus bieti | reverse complement strand
TTTTTTTTGAGATGGAGTCTCACTCTGTTGCCCAGGCTGGAGTACAGTAGCATGATCTCGGCTCACTACAACCTCTGCCTCTTGGGTTCAAGCTCTTCTCCTGCCTCAGGCTCCTGAGTAGCTGGGATTACAGGCATGCACCACCACGCTCAGCTAATTTTTTTGTATTTTTAGTAGAGATGGGATTTCACCATGTTGGTCAGGCTGGTCTAGAACTCCTGACTTCAAATGATCTGCCCGCCTCAGCCTCCCAAAGTGCTGGGATTACAGGCATGAGCCACTGCATCTGGCCGGAGAGGACTTTTTGGGTTGAATCTCTTTGGGGACTTTTGAGCTTCCTGGATCTGTCTGTCCATCTCTGTCCCCAGACTTGGGAAGTTTTCAGCTATTATTTCATTAAATAAGTTTTTTATGCCTTTTCCCTTGTCTCTTTGGAAATCCAATAATATGAATATTTTTTACTTAATGGTATCCCCTAAGTGTTGTAGACTTTCTTGACTGTTTTTCATTCTTATTTTTTTCTCTCTAATTTCAAATGACTTATCTTCAACGTAGAGTCATTCTTCTGCTTGATCAAGTCTGCTGTTATAGTTCTCTAATGTATCTTTTCCTTTTTTCTTTTCTTTCTTTTTTTTTTTTTTTTTTTTGAGACAGAGTTTCGCTCTTGTTGCCCAGGCTGGAGTGCAATGGCACTATCTCAGCTCACTGCAACCTCTGCCTCCCGGGTTAAAGCAATTCTCCTGCCTCAGCCTCCCAAGTAGCTGGGATTACAGGCATGCGCCACCACACCTGGCTCATTTTGATAGAAATGGGGTTTTTTCACATTGGTTAGGCTGGTCTTGAGCTCCCAACCTTAGGTGATCTACCCACCTCAGCCTCCCAAAGTGTTGGGATTACAGGCATGAGCCACTGCTCCCGGCCCTCTACTGTTTTTTTTTTTTTGGTTTTTTTTTTTTTGAGACAGAGTATCGCTCTGTCGCCCAGGCTGGAGTGCAGTGGCTAGATGTCCGCTCACTGCAAGCTCCGCCACCTCCCTGGATCATGCCATTCTCCTGCCTCAGCCTCCCTAGAAGCTGGGACTGCAGGCGGCTGCCACCACGTCTGGCTGATTTTTTTGTATTTTTAGTAGAGATGGGGTTTCACCGTGTTCGCCAGGATGGTCTCGATATCCAGACCTTGTGATCTGCCCGCCTCGGCCTCCCAAAGTGCTGGGATTACAGGCGTGAGCCACCGCGCCCGGCCTATTGTATTTTTTAAACTTTATTCATTGAATTATTCAGCTGCAAGATTTCTGTTTTTTTTTTTTGTTACGATTTTTTTCTCATTGTTGAATTTCTAATTCATATCATGAATTGTTTTTCTGATTTTGTTGAATCATCTATCTGTATTTTCTTGTATTTCATAGCATTTCCTTAAGATCATTATGTTTAATTTATGTTCTGGCAATTAATTGATTTCCTTTTCATTGTGTCTATTACCAAAGAGTTATTACGTTCCTTTGGTGGAGTCATATGTCCTTGTTTTTTTCATGTTTCTTATGTCTCTGTGTTGATATCCACACATCTGGCAGAACAGTCACTTCTTCCAAACTTTCTGGAGTGGCTTTCATAGAGAAAGACTCATGTGCAGTTGGGTTTTTAGTGTGCCAGTTGGGAAGGGTATGGGAACTCTGTTTCTGGATAAATGTAGTGGTATATTTTCTGTGTGGCTTCTTCAACTGCATTCAACATGAGCAATAACTATGGGTGCCTCAGAGTCCTAGACCATAGAAGTGTGACAGTGGCAGTGATGATATATGTTGTTAATATCCTTGGTATCAAGGAGTTTTGGAGTCATCCTATTCTCATTTTCCTCACAATGGAGTGACGTAGCCAAGAGAATCCCTCTTGGTGTCAGGTCTGACTGACATGGCCTACAAGTAGCTGCAGAGGCACTGAGTTCCAGGTACAGATGCTTGGAGTAGCTGTGGAGTCAGGGTTCCAGGCTTAGGGTCTCACAAAGCTATTGTGGCACCTGGGTATTGGGGTGTAGATTTGCTCTCTGTGGCAAGGTTGGATGTAAGTTGCCCATAGAGCCAGAATCTGAGGCACCCGCTAGCAGCTCAGGCCCAGGGGACTGGCTCATAACTGTGATTCTAATACTGGGGGATAGGCCGTAGCACTGGCCTTACTCTGGGGAGGAAGGGGTGCCCTGGAGGTTTGGGCCTAGGGAGCAGGGTACAGCTGCAATTCAGGGATCTGAGTCACTAGGGCTCAGTGACTGCTCAGGTCGCAGGGAATGAGGCACCATGTAGTAGTGACTCTAGACTCTAGGATGGTTGGGCTTGGCTGTATCCCAGACTCTGTGAAGCCAAGTACAATGGCAGCAAATACCCCAGCGTGGCAGAGCACAGCTGTCATTTGGGTCCTCGGGGTCAGGGAGCAGCACAGCAATGACTCCACTCCCCAGGAAGAGGGAATCTTAGCAGTTCAGACTCTAGGGGCAAGTCCAGTTCCAGGGACGCAGGGTACTAGACTTGCTTGGCTAGGGCAAGGTATCTCAGCTCAGCCACTGCTCTGTTTCCCTGGAACATGGGGTCCCGTGTCAGCTCAGCCCTGGAATGCACAACTGCTCAGCTTGGCCAGCCACTAGTTCCCCTGGGGACAGTGTGTTGCTTTAGCACAGGCCTAGTGTGGGCATGACTGTTCTGGGTGACCCAGGCACAGTATCCCTGGAATGCAAGGTGCCACTTCAGGTTAGGTGCTAGGATGCATGACTGCCCTGGGTGGCAAAGACACCATTTCCTGGGATACGGAGTGCTTCTTCACCTTAGGCACCAGGGAGACCTGACTGCTCTGAGCAGTCTAAGTACTGTTTTCCCAGTAGATAGGGTACTGCTTCAGCTGCAGCCCAAGGGGAGGGGGAAGAGGGATGGGGGACGGGTAAATGGAGTGACTGCCTCCACTTGACTGACCCCTTGGGGAATCATGGTAACAGCTGCTCACAGCTTGGCTTAGATTGTCAAGACATCAGGATGGAGTGGTTTGGTGGTGGCTTAGCCTCAGGAATGAAGGGGAGCTCTGGCCATCTGCCCCCAGAGCAAAACACACTCCCACCATAGCTCCACTTCCAAGATGGCGTAGCACAGTAGCTGCACAGGCTACAGGGGCTGGCGCACAGTATTGGCTCCTTCTCTGGAGGGAGCACAGCTGTATGGACTCCAGACAGTTCCTTCAGCTGGGCTTAGTGCCTAGAGGACTGTAGGGAAGCCAGGGGTGAAGTCTGTAGGTGTCCAAAGTGCTAATGGCAGTTTCTAGAATTGTCTTGCTTACTTCCTTGCTGTAGGGAGAAGTTCCTCCTTGTTCCCAGCTGATCCCAGATGGGGGAAGGGGGATAGAGGGGAGGCCTGATGTTGCCTTCTGTTCTGTATGTGGCCATCCTGAGTTTCTGTGCTCATCAGCGTTCCTGTCACACTTCTGATGCACCTCCACAGTCTCCCTCAGTTTTTTTGGTTAAAGTGTAGCTGTTTGTTTATTACTCTGGTTTGTGAGGGGGATGTGCTTTAGGGGCTTCTGCTCGGCCGTCTTGCTGACATTACTCCCCTAGGCTGTTTTTTGGTTGTTGCTTTTTAAAAATATTTATTTACTTTTGAGACAAGGTCTTGCTCTGGTGCCCAGGCTGCAGTGCAGGGTGCAGTCATGGCTTACTCTAGCCTCAAACTTCTGGGCTCAAGTAATCTGCCCACCTCAGCCTCCCAAGTAGCTGGGACTACAGGCAAGCACCATCCCTCCTGGCTAAGATTTTTATTCTTTTTTTTTTTTTTTTTTTTTTTTTTGCTATGTTGCCCAGGCTGGTCTTGAACTTCTGGGCTTAAGTGATCCTCCTGCTTCATCCTACCAAAGTGCTAGGACCATAGATGTGAGCTATCATGCTGGCCAAAGTGAGCTGCTTTGATAAGAGTGTTTAAAATTATTCCAGGCCGGGCGCGGTGGCTCAAGCCTGTAATCCCAGCACTTTGGGAGGCCGAGATGGGCGGATCATGAGGTCAGGAGATCGAGACCATCCTGGCTAACACGGTGAAACCCCGTCTCTACTAAAAAATACAAAAAACTAGCCGGGCGAGGTGGTGGCGCCTGTAGTTCCAGCCACTCGGGAGGCTGAGGCAGGAGAATGGCGGGAACCCGGGAGGCGGAGCTTGCAGTGAGCTGAGATCCGGCCACTGCACTCCAGCCTGGGTGACAGAGCAAGACTCCGTCTCAAAAAAAATAAAAAATAGAAAAATAAAATTATTCCAATGTGTTTTCATTCCAAATGTGTTAAACTAGGTATGACGGAGCATCAGTCTTGCAGGAAGCCATTCAGCCATTCAGCTGTGTGCTACCGTTTCTGGCATCTTTCTGGGACAAATTCATACTTGCTCTGTGCTGGCAAGCAAGGGCTCTTTATACAGAGCTGCTGAGTGTAGCGACCTAATTATTTTTGCTCAAACAAGGCTGTTTTAATAATAAATAAATTATATAAAGTCACATGATCCATTTAGTAAAATATTGGGCTGTGAACCCGGAGACTGGTATTTAGTCACAATGATTAGGTCTTACCCAATAACCTTTGATCAGTTGCTTCTTTACTTACTCTATTTCATGCATTGTGATATGGCATGATATTATTTACCTCTTATCTAGTTGCAAATCTTTTTTTTTTTTTTTGAGACAGAGTCTCACTCTGTCGCCCAAGCTGGAGTGCAGTAGTGCGATCTTGGCTCACTGCAACCTCTGCCTCCAGGGTTTTCAAGCGATTCTTCTGCCTTAGCCTCCCAAGTAGCTGGGACTACAGGCGTGTGCCACCACACCTGGCTAATTTTTTGTATTTTTAATAGATATGGGATTTTACCATGTTAGTTCTATGAGGGTAGGTATTATAACCTTCCTTTGACAGATTAGGAAAATGAGGCTCAGAGAAGCTGATTTTTGTACCTAAGGTCACATAAGCTAATAAGAGGCAGGCATCTGAACCTTGGGCAATCTGATGGTAAACCCTGGGTTCTTTCTGCTGTGTTACGTTACTACACAGAGAATTAATCTGATTGTTATTGTTGTTGCTTTAAAGAGAAAATAATCTTACAGAGACTAAGGAGTAAAGATAAGTCAAAAATGAAAACTTTATTGTGTAGTTTAGGAGGCAGTAACAGAAAGCAGCATAAGTGGACTTGCAGAAGCAGGGGTACTGGAGTTTATGTTGTTAATGGATGGTGACTGGTGTGATAGCCTCTTAGTGAAATGCTTGGTTTCCTTTGCCCCTGTTCATTGCTACCTCGGCCACTGACCTGTCATCTCTTCTCTCTAGGGTAAAGCCCACAGCTTGAAGCCAAGCGTAAAGGAGAAGCTGGCAGGCAGCCCCATTCGCACTTCTGAAGATGTGAGCCAGCGAGTCTATCTCTATGAGGGACTCCTAGGTGAGAAACACACTGGGAAGGCCCTTTGCATGGAGAAAGCTGGCTCAGTTGGGGGAGAGGGTCACACTGAACAAGTAGCTGGTTGGCTTTCTGCTGATCTCAATGCTGACATTAGATAGCAGTTTTATACCTGAAGCAAGTGACTTACTGTGTCCAGAACAAGCAGTGGGTGAAAACTG
Organism: Rhinopithecus bieti; assembly: GCF_001698545.2. Taxonomy (NCBI): domain Eukaryota; kingdom Metazoa; phylum Chordata; class Mammalia; order Primates; family Cercopithecidae; genus Rhinopithecus; species Rhinopithecus bieti. The sequence goes on along the minus strand of NW_016823925.1, from coordinate 47,503 downwards.
TACAAGATTGGGTTTTGGTGTTAATCAACAGCCTCTGCCTTTCTGTCTTCCTTTCTTTCCTTTCTTGCTACCATGGTCCTTCCTGCTCTCAAATTGGCAGGAAGGGACAAAGGATCCATGTGGGACCAGTTAGAGGATGCAGCTATGGAGACCTTTTCTATAAGTAACCACATTGATTTGTGTGCTGTGTTCATCCCTCCTGCTTGGGAGGGACTGGGCCTTACTTGAAGGCATCTGGGGCTGGTGGCAGGCATGTTAGATCTGGGGTAGAGAGATTGTGTTTCCTTTGCCCTGGAATTTGTAATTATTCCCTTTTATCTGGATTTTACTCTTTATTTTTGTTTGGCAGCTATATCCTTAAATGTTAAATAGGCCCCCTAAGAAACCTTTATTCTACGCAGGCAAAGAGCGTTCTACTTTATGGGACCAAATGCAATTCTGGGAAGATGCCTTCTTAGATGCTGTGATGTTGGAGAGAGAAGGCATGGGTATGGACCAGGGTCCCCAGGAAATGATCGACAGGTATGGAGCTTAGGAAACCATTGGGAATATGCAGACTCAGCCTCCTCCTGGTTAGTTCCGTGTTCTCCCACTTGAGGGCTGACTTGTGCTTTGTCTTCTGCTTAGGTACCTGTCCCTGGGAGAACATGACCGGAAGCGCCTGGAAGATGATGAAGATCGCTTGCTGGCCACCCTTTTGCACAACCTCATCTCCTACATGCTGCTGATGAAGGTAATGTCATTTTGCTGTGTCCAGCTCCACTGATGCTAGAAGGGCAAGGCTTGTTCCTGTCACCTGAATTTCGGGGCGGCTGGGAAGCTATCAAGGTATCTTACTTAGGGCTGTCTTCTTGATTGAAAGTCTGAGGCCTCTCCGCCAGCTTAACAATGTTCTGTTTATCTGAAGCTGCCAGCCTGTTTTACTAAGGAGTGTGGTAGAAATAACTGATGATTCTCTTTGTTTTTGTTTTGAGACAGTCTTGCTCTGTCGCCCAGGTAGGAGTGCAGTGGCGCAATCTCAGCTCACTGCAACCTCCACCTCCCCAGTTCAAGTGATTCTTGTGCCTCAGCCTCCCCAGTAGCTGGGATTATAGGTGCAGACCATCATACCCAGCTAGTTTTTGTATTTTTAGTAGAGACAGGGTTTCACCATGTTGGCCAGGCTGGTCTCAAACTCCTGACCTCAGGTGATCCACCCGCCTTGGCCTCCCAAAGTGCTGGGATTACAGGCATGAGCCACTGCACCCGGCCAAGAACTGATGATTCCATACTATTTATTTATTTATTTATTTATTTATTTTTTCATTTTTTTTGAGACAGAGTCTCACTCTGTCACCCAGACTGGAGTACAGTGGCGCAGTGTTGGCTCACTGCATCCTCTGCCTCCCGGATTCAAGCAGTTCTCCTGCCTCGGCCTCCTGAGTAGCTGGGATTACAGACGTCTGCCACCACGCCCGGCTAATTTTTCCATTTTTAGTAGAGATGGAGTTTCACCATGTTGGCCAGGCTGGTCTCGTACTCCTGACCTCAAGTAATCCTCTTGCCTCAGCCTCCCAAAGTGCTGGGATTACAAGCAGGAGCTACCATGCCCAGCCATTGTTTGTTTATTTTGAGATTTATATGGTCTCCCTTTAATAAGCAGTTTTAGGATGCCAGTAGAGCTTCCCACAAAATACAATGAATTAATTTTTCTTTTTTACAATAGTAGATTTTTAAAACTTAGAAAGGATGCTCAGGACCAGGAGTGGTGGCTCACGCCTGTAATCCCAGCACTTTGGGAGGCCAAGGCAGATGGATCACCTGAGGTCAGGAGTTCTAGACCAGCCTGACCAATATCGTAAAATCCTGTCTCTACTAAAAATACAAAAGTTAGCTGGGCATGGTGGCTCACGTCTCTGATCCCAGCTACTTGGAAGGCTGAGACAGGAGAATCACTTGAACTCGAGAGAGGAAGGTTGCAGTGAGCTGAGATTGCACCATTGTATTCTAGCCTAGGCAACAGGAGTGAAAATCCATCTCAAAAAAAAAAAAAAACGATGCTCAGGTTTTGTTTTTCAGGACAGCCCTATATCTTATAGAATTTTACATAGTTATAAGAAGAGCCAGCCATTAACAAAGTAATAGTAGATAGAACTTGATATGTTGTACTTGGTTTTGTAGCTGTGGAAGAAGTATGTTACCAAGTAGAAGAGTTCTGCTCTCAAAGGGAAACATAAGTCTGGAGTTGATGGGTAGAAGAGAATTGTTTGGAGAAGGAGCCACTGGGTTTCTCCTCCTTTTGTTCTCCCCAACCTCCCTAAGTGTGAAGGGATCAGTTGATCAAATGCAGAGAATGCCCCCAGCCCCTCTTGGTTTGCTTCATTTCCTGGTGTAAGTTTCACTGTACTCTGTGGAATTTGGAGGGTACTGGTTGACTTAGGCTGGGAAAGGATGATGATCCCTAACCTTCAGAGATGTCTTGGCTACAAACCAGTCTGGTGTTACCACTCTAAGTCATTTCTGAATTACACTATGAAGAGCCTTGGGGGTTTTCAGAGCCCTTGTAGGGGTGAATGTGGTGGTATTTAGTGGGGATAGGGAGAACGTGTCCCCTGGAACCAGAACTGCTCTAAGAGCCACTTTTCTGCAGGAGCTAACTAGAGACAGAGCCAGGACTTTTCTTCCCCTCATGGTGGCAGAATACACAGTTGAAAGTTTTCTCCCTTGTTCAGTGATGTGGTCTTTCAGAATTCCACTTCTCTCAGATGGTGGGAAGCCCACTTGTACATTCTCTTCTCTCTACCTCAGTCGAGAGGAGAGCAGATCCCTTGTTAAGAGTCCTATTTTGGCTTTTCAGGTAAATAAGAATGACATCCGTAAGAAGGTGAGGCGCCTAATGGGAAAGTCGCACATTGGGCTTGTGTACAGCCAGCAAATCAATGAGGTGCTTGATCAGCTGGCGAACCTGGTAAGCACGTCTGGCCACCCCTTAGGCTTCCCATGGGTCGTTTCTTGGTTTGTGTCACTTCCAGTCCAGTTCACCCCTGATTTTGAAAATGGAGCAGTTGTCTTTGACTCTAAACGAGACGTTAGTCCCTGTGTTCTGTGATGGGATTCTCTGTATAAAACCATTTTAGTGCATCAGTTTGATGTGTGGTCTGGACTGCTGAGGATTCAGAAGGTGAAAACAATTTCAAATGATTCTAAAATGTTATTTGCCATTTTCACAGGGTTACGTTTGCACTGATGGTACCAAAGCAGTGGCGGGTACAACTGCTGGCACTTTAACCCAAGTGAAGACAATGGCCCCAAACTATGCCAGCAGCCATTGTATTCCTTGCCTCGATACACTTTCGGTTTTTTATTTTTGTTTTGTTTGTTTTTTGAGACAGACTCTCACTTTGTCGCCCAGACTGGAGTACAGTAGCGCCATCTTGGCTCACTGCAATCTCCACCTCCTGGGTTCAAGCGATTCTCATGCCTCAGCCTCCCAAGTAGCTGGGATTATAGGCATGTGCCCCCACACCCAGCTGATTTATTTATATCTATATCTATATATATATATATAGAGAGAGAGAGAGAGAGAACGCGAGAGAGAGGGAGAGAGACGAGTTTCACTCTCTTGTTGCCCAGGCTGGGGTGCAATGGCGCAATTTTGGCTCACTGCAATCTCTGCTTTGTGGGTTCAAGCAGTTTTCCTGCTTTAGCCTCCTGGGTAGCTGAGGTTACAGGCATGCACCACCACGCCTGGCTAATTTGTGTATTTTTAGTAGAGACGGGCATTCGCCAGGCTCATCTCGAACTCCTGACCTCAAATGATCTGCCTGCCTCAGCCTCCCAAAGTTCTGGGATTACGGGCATGAGCCACTGCACCTGGCTTACACTCTTAGTTTTTTTAAAAATGCCAGTTGTGCTTATAAATGTCCTTGAAGAAGCAGTGAAAACTTACTTTTATTAAATTGATTGATTATACTTTTTTTTTTTTTTTTTTTTGAGATGAAGTCTCGCTCTGTCGCCCAGGCTGGAGTGCAGTGGTGCCATCTCGGCTCACTGCAAGCTCTGCCTCCCGGGTTCATGTCATTCTCCTGTCTCAGCCTCCCTAGTAGCTGGGACTACAGGCCCCCACCACCACGCCCAGCTAATTTTTATATTTTTAGTAGAGACGGGGTTTCACTATGTTGGTTAGGCTAGTCTCTAACTCCTGACCTTGTGATCCACCCACCTCGGCCTCCCAAAGTGCTGGGTTTACAGGTGTGAGCCACCACGCCCAGCCAAGGGAGACCCCATTTCTACAAAAAATTAAAAAATCAGCCAGGCATGGTGACATGCACCTGTAGTTCCAGCTACTTGGGAAGCTGAGGTGGGAGGATCACTTGAGCTTAGGAGGTTGAGGCTGCCGTGATTCATGATCGCACCACTGCACTCCAGCCTGGGTGACAGAATGAGACCCTGTCTCAAAAAAAAAAATGTATGGAGAATAGGGGCTCACTCTGTTGCCTAGGCTGGTCTCCAACTCCTGCCTGGGCTCAAACGGTACTCCTGACTTGACCTCCTAAAGTGTTGGGATTACAGGAATGACCCCCCGTGTCTGGCCTAAATGGATTTTAATATAACAGTGTAAAATGTTCATTGATGTGCTTTCAGATTCCACACTGCAACTGACTTTCAAAAGCTGCTGTTGCTGGGTGTTGTGATTTATGCCTGTAATCCCAGGTACTTGGGAGGCTGAGGCAGGAGTGTCACTTATGCCCAGGAGTTCAAAGCTGTAGTGGGCTATGGTCATGCCACTGAACTCCAGCCTGGGTGACAGAGCAAAACCTTGTCTCTAAAAAAAAAGAAGCTGCTACTTCTCAAGTTCTGGTATAGTGTTAAAAAAGAATACGTCTATTTATCTGAAAAGGCTATGAAAATCCTCTTCCATTTTCCAAATATGTATCTGTTAGGTTGTTTTTTTCATATACCTCAACCAAAGCAACATACTGCAACAGACTCAGTGCAGAAGCAGATAGGAGAATGCAGCTATTTGCTGTTAAGTCAAACATTAAAGAGATTGGCAAAAATGTGAAACAGTGCCCTTTTTTTTGGAAAATATAGTTATTAAAAATGTTTATATTACTATGTAATGGGTTATTAATGAATTATTAATTGTTTTTATAATTAATCATTTGAGAAATTTGCTTAAATTTCTAGTATGTAAATATCTATAACTCACATAAACGAAAGCTCTTTGGAATCTTCAATAAATTTTAAGAGATATAGGGCTTCTGAGATCAAAACATCTGAAACCACTTCCCAGGTGACCAGTGGCCAGCAGATGAGACTGTGCTGAGGAAGCTGATATGAATTTGATTGCTGGATGGGGAATTCTTGGCCCAGAGCCCTCTGAGAGGGATGTATGACTGTCCCAAAAAAATCTCTCTTTCATCAGAATGGACGCGATCTCTCTATCTGGTCCAGTGGCAGCCGGCATATGAAGAAGCAGACATTTGTGGTACATGCAGGGACAGATACAAACGGAGATATCTTTTTCATGGAGGTAGGTGCTGGTTCACACTGGGGGCCCAAAGGGGCTATTGGAGAGTCACAGGGAACTCCTAGAACTGATGCCAGAATATTTTTCTCATTTCTCTCATTCATCTTCATGATCCATTTATCATTAAATTATCAGATTGGGATTTTTTGGTTTTTTTGTGTGTGTTTTTTTGAGATAGGGTCTCGCTCTGTCACCCAGGCTGGAGGGCAGTGGCTTGATCTCAGCTCACTGCAACCTCCACCTCCCGGGTTCAAGCAGTTCTCCTGCCACAGTCTCGCAAGTAGCTAGGATTACAGGCGCCAGCCACCATGCCCGGCTGATTTTTCTGTTTTTAGTAGACACGGGATTTGATCATGTTGGCCAGGCTGGTCTCAAACTCCTGACCTCAAGTAATCCACCCACCTTGGCCTTCCAAAGTGTTGGGGTTACAGGCGTGAGCCACCACACCTGACCAGATTATCAGATTGTTATTCAGATAATTAAATTTTATATAGTAGATGATACCCATTTCTTTTTTTTTTTTTGAGACAGAGTATTGCTCTGTCACCCAGGCTGGAGTGCAGTGGCGTGATCTTGGCTCACTGCAACCTCCCCCTCCCGGGTTCAAGCAGTTCTCCTGCCACAGCCTCTCAAGTAGCTGGGATTACAGGCGCCAGCCACCATGCCCGGCTGATTTTTCTATTTTTAGTAGACACGGGATTTGATCATGTTGGCCAGGCTGGTCTCAAACTCCTGACCTCAAGTAATCCACCCACCTTGGCCTTCCAAAGTGCTGGGGTTACAGGCGTGAGCCACTGCACCTGACCAGATTATCAGATTGTTATTCAGATAATTAAATTTTATATAGTAGATGATACCCATTTCTTTTTTTTTTTTTTGAGACAGAGTATCGCTCTGTCACCCAGGCTGGAGTGCAGTGGCGTGATCTTGGCTCACTACAGCCTCTGCCTCCCAGGTTCAAGCAATTCTCCTGCCTCAGCTTCCTGAGTAGCTAGGATTACAGGCATGCACCACCATGTCTGGCCAATTTTTTGTATTTTAGTAGAGACGGGATTTTACCAATGTTGGTTGGCCAGGCTGGTCTTGAACTCCTGACTTCAAGTGATCCACCTGCCTTGACCCCCCAAAGTGCTGGGATTACAGGTGTGAGCCACCGCACCTGGCCCTATTTATTTTATACACATACACACACACGCACACACATATAAAGATATCTATCTGTATGTAGATGATATTATCACATTGTTCATAAATCAGAATAACAGAAAATAGTACACACTGGGAAGTCTTATACTCATTCTTGTCCCCTTCCACTGAATTTTCCACTCCCCTCACCCCTTCATCCTATAGACAACCACTTTTATTAGTTTCCTTTGTAAATTCCAGTGAATTTTTTTTTTTTCTTTTTGAGACAGAGTCTTGCTCTGATGCCCAGGCTGGAATGCAATGGAGTGATCTCGGCTCACTGCAACTTCCACCTCTTGGATTCAAGCAATTCTCCTGCCTCAGGCTCCCAAGTAGCTGGGATTACAGACACCTGCCACCATGCCCGGCTAATTTTTTGTATTTTTTTTAGGGATGGGGTTTCGCCATGTTGGTCAGGCTGGTCTCAAACTCCTGACCTCAGTAATGCACCCACCTCGGCCTCCCAAAGTACTGGGATTACAGGCATGAGCCAGTGCCCCCGGCCTTCCAGTGGATTTTTATGCAAACAATAAAATATGAACACAAATTCTTATTTTCTCCTTTTTTTTCTCTTTGAGATGGAGTCTCGGTGAACACAAATTCTTATTTTCTCCCTTCTTTTTTTTTTTTTTTCCTCTTTGAGATGGAGTCTCGCTCTTTTGCTCAGGCTGGAGTGCAGTGGTCCAAACTTGGCTCACTGCACCCTCCACCTCTTGGGTTCAAGCAATTCTCCTGCCTCAGCCGCCCAAGTAGCTGGGATTACAGGCGCCCACCACCATGCCCAGCTAATTTTTCTATTTTTAGTAGAGACAGGGTTTCACCATATTGGCCAGGCTGGTCTTGAACTCTGGATCTCAAGTGATCCGCCCACCTTGGCCTCACAAAGTGCTGGGATTATAGGCATAAGCCACCCCACCTGATCTATTTATGTCCTTTCTTTCAGAAAGATAGCGCATCTTATCCATTGCTTTATTCCTTGGTTTTTTTCATTTGATATTGTCCTGGTCCTCTTCTGTATCAGTACCAAGAAAGCTTTCCCATTCGTTTTATGGCTACATGTATTCCACTGTGTGACTGTGCCTTAATTTATTTAACCAGTCAGTACATATGGATCCTTGGGTTGCTTCCAAATTTGCTGTTACTGATAGTGATACTGTGAATGATGCTGTGCTTGCTTCATTTCATACATGTGCAAGTGTGTCTAAGGGTTCCCAGAAATGAGATTGCTGGGTCAGAGGGACAATGCATTTGTAATTTTGGTTGATGGAATTCTTAAGTGTCTCATAACATGTAATACCCCCTTTGCAATTTATTTTGTTGAAGAAATGGGATCATTTGCCCTGTGGAGTCTCCTACATTTTAGATTTTTTGCTGATTGTGTCTCCTTTCTGTTAGCGTGTTTCTCTGTCACGTATTTCTTATAGACTGGTAGTTCAGTTTAGAGGTTTGATCACTTTCAGATTCACTCTTCTGGGAAGAACACTTAATGAGTGGTGCTATACGCTTCCTGTTGCCTCTTATGGTCATCCCTTTCCTACTGATCAGTGGGCTCAGATGTGGGCAGTCTGATCTGCCCACCAGAAAGTTCCTCATTTGTCTTTTCTGATTTTGCCTATGATATTTTTTGACACACATAAATTTTTTACTTGTATATAATTTTTTTTTTTTTTTTTTTTTTGAGACAGAGTCTGTCTTTGTCGCCCAGGCTGGATGCAGCGGCGCGATCTTGGCTCACTGCAACCTCTGCCTCCCAGGTTCAAGCAATTCTCCTGCCTCAGCATCCCAAGTAGCTGGGATTACAGGTGCCTGCCACCACACCCGGCTAATTCTTGTATTTTTAGTAGAGATGGGGTTTTACCATGTTGGCCAGGGTGGTCTCGCACTCCTGACCTCAAGTGATCCACCCACCTCAGCCTCTCAAAGTGCTGGGATTACAGGTGTGAGCCATCACGCCTGGCTACTTTTATATAATTAAATTAATAGTATCTTTTACGGCTTCTGGATTTTGAGACATAGTTAGAAAAAGCCTTACTCTCCAGGATTATAAAGGAAATTGGCCATGTTTTCTTCATTTCTGTGTTTTTAATTCTGAAACAGACCTCTAAGTAATTTTAAGGACCAAGTACAACTCCTAAATATAAAGTAGTGAAATTTTGCTTATGTTATCTGTTCCCCTATGATTTAGCTGAATTTGATTTCCACAGTCAGTTTTTTTAACAGGTGGTTTACCAAACAGAGGGGCTTACCCTGAAGCAGAAACATACACATCAGTGTAGTCAAGAAGGAGTCATTTTCATGTCACCCTTTAAAGTGTTAGAATTTGCCTTGTTGCCTCTCGGGGCTGAGGGCTGACTCGGGACGCCTGCACCACAGTAGAAGTGCCACATGACTCTTGCCCTTTTATTTTCCTTTAAAAAAAAAATCTCTCCAGCAGTTTCCTTGGACTACTCTTACTCTCACCACTGTAGAGGGAGCCTCATGCTAAGTCTCTGGAGTGTGGGACTGGACGCATTACCCAAATAGATGCTACTTCCTCAAAGTGGTGCCATGCCAGGGAAGAGTGCACATGGTCACTGTGACATCACCTGGCTACTGCGAGGCTATTTGATTTAGCCTTTCTCAGAGCATTAGCCTGCTTTCTGCATGATCAATTGGACAGCAATTTGGGAATTTTTTTTTTTTTTTAAAGACAGAATCTCACTCTGTTGCCCAGGCTGAAGTGCAATGGCACAATCTTGGTTCACTGCAACCTCTGCTTCCCGGGGTTCAAGCAATTCTCCTGCCTCAGCCTCCTGAGTAGCTGGGACTACAGGCACATGCCATCATGTCTGGCTAATTTTTGTATTTTTAGTAGAGCTGGGGTTTCACCATGTTGGCCAAGCTGGTCTCGAACTCCTGACCTCAAGTGATCCGCCCACCTCAGCCTCCCTAAGTGCTGGGATTACAGGTGTGAGCTTCCACGCCTGGCCAAGGAAGATTTTTTTTTTTTTGGAGATGGAGTCTTGCTCTGTCACCCAGGCTGGAGTGCAGTGGCACAATCTTGGCTCACTGCAACATCCACCCACCAAGTTCAAGTGATTCTACCTCAGCCTCCCGAGTAGCTGGGACTACAGGCACGCATCACCACGCTCGGCTAATTTTTGGTATTTTTAGCAGAGATGAGGTTTTGCCATGTTGGCCAGGCTGGTCTTGAACTCCTGGCCTTAAGTGATCTGTCTACCTTGGCCTCCCAAAATACTGGGATTACAGGTGTGAACCACCGTACCCGGCCAAAGATTTTTGTTTTTTTTTTTGAGACAGTCTTGCTCTGTCGCCCAGGCTGGAGTGCAGTGGTGCAATCTCAGCTCACTGCAAGCTCCGCCTCCCAGGTTCACACCGTTCTCCTGCTTCAGCCTCCCAAGTAGCTGGGACTACAGGCACCCAACACTTTGCCTGGCTAATTTTTTGTGTTTTTAGTAGAGACAAAGTTTCACCGTGTTAGCCAGGATGGTCTCAATCTCCTGACCTCACGATCTGCCCACCTAGGCCTCCCAAAGTGCTAGGATTTCAGGTGTGAGCCACTGCACCCGGCTGCCAAAGATTTTAAAAAACTTTTCATTGCACTTTTTTTAGTTACAAAGCTAAAACAGTATGTGCTATAAATGTTTCAAACCACGCAGAAGTTAAAAAATAAAGTTTTACTCCCTCTCAATCCTTTGTCCCAGAGGTAACCACTATTAAAGAGTTTTGTGTGACTCCTTTCAGATTATTGAAAATGCATATTTGTGTAAATATAATTTATTTATATGGAATTTTGTTTTGGCACTTGTGGAAGTGGTATCAAATTACAAATATTAGGCTGGGCGTGGTGGCTACATGAGCCTGTAATCCCAGCACTTTGGGAGGCTAAGGCAAGCAGATCACCTGAGGTCAGGAGTTCCAGACTAGCCTGGCCAACATGGTGACACCCTGTCTCTCCTAAAAATACAAAAATTAGCCGGGCGTGGTGGCAGGCGCCTGTAATCCCAGCTACTTCGGAGGCTGAGGCAGGAGAATTGCTTGAACCCAGAGCGGGAGGTTGCAGTGAGCCGAGATCATGCCACTGCACTCCAGCCTGGGTGACAAAGCGAGACCTATCTCAAAAAGAAAACAACAAACAAATTACAGATATTGTTAAATAATTTGCTTTTTTCACTTAATGATATACCTTTCCATGTCTCTTTTTTTCTTTTTAGTTTAATGGATGCTTAGCCATTAGATGTTATATGGTGTACCATAATTGGTTTAACTAGTGCCTCCCACTATTTTTTAAAAAAAATATTGCTCGTTAGGCCAAGCATGGTGGCTCACGCCTATAATCCCAGTATTTTGGGAGGCCGAGGCAGGAGGATTGCTTGAGCCCAGAGTTTGAGACCAGCCTGGGCAACAGAGAGAGACCCTGTCTCTACAAAAAATTTAAAAGTTAGTCATACATGTGGTGGTGTATTTATGCCTGTGGTCCCAGCTACTGGGGATGCTGAGCTGGGAGGTTCACTTGTGCCCAGGAGGTCAAGACCAGCCTGGGCAACATAGGGAAACCGTGTCTCCACAAAGCAATTTTAAAATAAACTAGGCATGCTAGTACATGCCCGTGTTCCCAGCTACTGGGGAGGTTAAGTGGGGAGTATCCTTGAGCCTGGGAGGTCAAGGCTTCAGTAGGCCCCGACTGCACCACTTCAGTCCAGCCTGGGTGACAGAGCAAGACCCTGTCTCAAAAATAAATAAAAAATAAAAATTGCTCACTGAATATCCTTGAGCATATATTTTTGCACCCTCACATGAGAATTTCTATAGGATATAGTCCTAGACATGAAATTTTCAAGTCAAGCTTATTACATTTAAAATTTCATTAGATTTTGACAAATTGCCATCCCAAAGACTATACCAATTTACACCTCCAACAGCCACTTAGGTGACTCTAACAGTATATTACGAGCATTTCTCTAGCCTAGAATGCTCTAGCTTAGAAATCATGTGTTCTCCTAAATGTGTTCTGCCCGCCTTTACATGATGTTCTTTTTGTTGTTGTTGTTGTTGTTTTGTTTTGTTTTGTTTTGAGACGGAGTCTCACTCTGTCGCCTAGGCTGGAGTGCAGTGGCCGGATCTCAGCTCACTGCAAGCTCCACCTCCCGGGTTTGAGCCATTCTCCTGCCTCAGCCTCCCGAGTAGCTGGGACTACAGGTGCCCGCCACCTCACCTGGCTAGTTTTTTTTTTTTTTTTTTTTTTTTTTTTTTGTATTTTTTTAGTAGAGACAGGGTTTCACCGTGTTAGCCAGGATGGTCTCAATCTCCTGACCTCGTGATCCGCCCGTCTCAGCCTCCCAAAGTGCTGGCTTGAGCCACCGCGCCCAGCCTACATGATGTTCTTAAAGGATTATGAAAGGCAGAGTGGTATTGTCCATTTTCCCCCTGGAGAAAACCACAGAGTCAGACTGGGGCTAGAACTCAGGTTTCCCATTCCTACTCTGCCACTTTGACTCATTCTTCAAAGGCTTTAGAACTCCAGTAAACTCTTATACAGTAGCTTAAACCTGATGGTCTTGTGTAGTCCTTACTCACTCACCTAATATTTATGGAGCACATATTAATGTGCTAGGTAGTTTGTTGGGTGTCGGGATTATAGCAGTGAATAAGACAGACGTGATTTCTATTGCCCTTAGCATTGACAAGCTATCGGGAAATCAAATAAATAAAGAGTATTATAAAATACGGTGAGCATTATGAAAGAAGCTCAGGGGGCAGGAGTTATGGGAATATATAGCAGAGGGCCTAGGAGCTGTGGACAACTCCTTTGAGAAGTTGACCTTTGAGCTTAGACTTGAAGAAAGAGAAGAGTTAATGGTTGGGGAGTGGAAGAGCAGTCAGGGATATTTGAGCTAGAACCAGTGGGACTCAGTGATGGAGTGTAGTTAGAGGGAAGAGGAAGGAGTCGGGTATCACTTCTTCATTTCAGGCTGGGGCAGCTGGGTGGATGGTGGTGCCGTTTCCTCAAATAGCAGACTTAAAAGGAGGATCTGCCCAGGAGGAGATGTTGAGTTCAGATTTGGACACAATGAGTTTGAGGTGCTACATGTGAAGCATCCAGGCATTGAGAGGCTCAGGAGCTCAGGAAGAGAGGTCTAAGATGGCAGAAGAGGTAAGAACCATCAACGTGGTAATAATCATTAGTTTCATAGTTCTGATATCTAGTAGCCAATTAGGGTACTTTCTGTGTGCCTGGCTTTGTATGCACCTTAAGTACTTTATGCACATTAACTCATTTAGTCTTCATAGTAACTGTAGGAGGTTATTACTGTTACTATCCCCTCTCACCCGTGAGGAACTGTGGACACAGATGAACTTGCTCAGGTGGCACAGCTCAGTAATGGCAGAGCTGGAATCTAAACTCAGGCTAACTTTAGACCTGTGCCCTTCACCACTGTGCTATAATGTCTCTGGTAACATTTGAAGCCTTAAGAACAGATAACTGGCTGGGTACAGTGGCTCACACCTGTAATCCCAGCACTTTAGGAGGCCGAGGCAGGCAGATCATGAGGTCAGGAGATCGAGACCATCCTTGCTAACACGGTGAAACCTTGTCTCTACTTAAAAAAAAAAAAAAATTAGCCGGGCATGGTGGCGTGCACCTGTAGTCCCAGCTACTCGGGAGGCTGAGGCAGGAGAATGGCGTGAACCTGGGAGGCGGAGCTTGCAGTGAGCTGAGATCACGCCACTGCACTCCAGCCTGGGCGGCAGAGCAAGACTCCTTCTCAAAAAAAAAGAACAGATAACTTCACCTGAAAGAATGTTGAACAGAAGGTGTCAAAGATATTTGCTTTTCAATTTATATCATCCTGTATTGTATCATTTTTATGCAGTAGGCACTGTTCATGTGTCACTTGTATAATTAATTTTTGAAAATATTTTTATAGAGCTGGGCACGGTGGCTCACGCCTGTAATCCCAGCACTTTGGGAGGCCGAGGCTGGCGGATCATGAGGTCAGGAGATCGAGACCATCCTGGCGAACACGGTGAAACCCTGTCTCTACTAAAAATACAAAAAAATTAGCCGGGCGCGGTGGCGGGCGCCTGTAGTCCCAGCTGCTCCGGAGGTTGAGGCAGGAGAATGGCGTGAACCCAGGAGGCGGAGCTTGCGGTGAGCCGAGATCGCGCCACTGCACTCCAGCCTGGGCGACAGAGCGACGAGACTCTGTATCAAAAAAAA
>NW_016823925.1:25224-33365 GCF_001698545.2 Rhinopithecus bieti | reverse complement strand
TTTTAGATAAAGGGTAGACCCAGGATTAGAAAGTACATCAGCTCCATTTTTCTCCTTGGTTAAGTCTGTCATGATCTCCTGCCTTTGTGTTTGTCAACAAAGATGATTCCTGAGGTCGTAAGATGGAGGCATGAGATCTCCTCCAAATACTTTAAGTCCATAGAGCACATAAAAGGTAAATAAATAACTGGGCTTGGTGCGGTGGCTCACACCTGTAATCCCAGCACTTTGGGAGGCGGAGATGGGCGAATCACTTGAGGTCAGGAGTTCAAGACCAGCCTGGCCAACATGATGAAACCCTGTCTCTACTAAAAATACAAAAATTAACCAAGCATGGTGGTATGTGCCTGTAGTCTCAGCTACTCAGGAGGTTGAGGCGTGAAAATCGTTTGAAACCATGAGGCAGAGGTTGTAGTGAGTCGAGATTGCACCACTACACTCCAGCCCGGGCAACAGAGTGGGACTCCATCTCAAAAAAAAAAAAAAAATTATAGCCAGTGTGATGGTGTGCACCTGTAGTCCCTGCTACTTTAGGGGCTGAGGCAGGAAGATGACTTGAACCTGGGAGGTCAAGGCTGCAGTGAGCTGTGATGGCACAAGTGCACTCAAGCCTGGGGGACCAAGTGAGACCCTGTCTCAAAAAAAAAAAAAAAAAAAATGTAATAAATAACTGATTGATTTGTACCTCCTCACTTATACACAGGTTCTTCCAATGACTCCATCTCTTCCACCAATCCTTGTAGCAGGCACCATGTCAGTAGTTCTGTTTTGTGTCTCCAACTAGGGACACCGTGAGTGTAAGGCAGAAAACCTGACCATGGGGATGCTGCAGGGCCAGTTGTCCCACCCTTTCCCTGTAGGAAACAGTCTAGGAAGAGGCTGTCAGAGACAGGAACCACTGAGCCGCTTTGTGCACTTCTCCAGGTGTGCGATGACTGTGTGGTGTTGCGTAGTAACATCGGAACAGTGTATGAGCGCTGGTGGTACGAGAAGCTCATCAACATGACCTACTGTCCCAAGACCAAGGTGTTGTGCTTGTGGCGTAGAAATGGCTCTGAGACTCAGCTCAACAAGTTCTATACTAAAAAGGTACCCAGGATCTGTGTTTGGGTTGGGGCTAGGGTAGGCATTGAAGACCAAATAGTGAGTTTATCTTTGGGAAGTTAAAATTCCAAAACCCATGTCTGGAGCCACACTTCTGTCTCCAGCTGTTGGGTGGGGTACCTAAAGCTGTCTTGGAGGTCCTGGTGTCAGCCCAAGCCTTCAGTGGCTGTTACAGAGCAGTGGGTGGGGAACCCTGGACAGCCCCCATGATGGGACCGCTCTCCCCCTGTGCCACAGTGTCGGGAGCTGTACTACTGTGTGAAGGACAGCATGGAGCGCGCTGCCGCCCGACAGCAAAGCATCAAACCCGGTGAGGAGAGTTTTTCCTGAGAGTGTCTTCCCTGTTTCCACCAGTCCTTCTGAGTGTCAGGGGCCTGGCAGGGAAGTCAGGGGTGGGATTCCCCACCGCACCAGTGAGCTGATAGCCCCTCCCTCACCACAGGACCTGAATTGGGTGGCGAGTTCCCTGTGCAGGACATGAAGACTGGTGAGGGTGGCCTGCTGCAGGTCACTCTGGAAGGGATCAACCTCAAGTTCATGCACAATCAGGTAGGTGCGAGCAGCAGCACGAAGCTCCCTGTAAAAAGGACCAATGTCTAGGCCCCCAGTACTTCCCCAGCAAAGCATGAGAGAGGGCCCTCTGGAGCTAGAGGGAGAACTGGAGCAGCTGGACCCAGGAAAGAAATCCCAGGGGAGGGCACAGTGACGTTGGCGACCACCTGGCGCTGTGAAGGTGCACCAGGGAGCCTGCGGGGGAGGCTGGGCAGGAGCGAGGCCGGGTGGCCACGCTGCCCCATCCGTTGGACTCCACACAGTGTGAGTGGGAGCGTCTCACTTGGCCCTTCCCCTGCAGTGTCTCTGCCTTCCTCTATTCCCAGGGTATGCTTCTGCTTGGTGGTTTTGCTTTGAGAGTCTAGACTGGCCGATCTCCTTGTGTCTTTCTGGTGTGCGTGCAGCTTGCGTGTGCGTGTGTACATGCCTGTGTGTAAGTAGCTTGTATCTGTCCTCTCTGGAGTGTGTTTATTTGCCTTTTTCTTCTGCGGATTCTTCTGTTCTTTTCCTTCCTCTGAGTGTTCCAACTCTGTCCCCTGCTCCACAGGCCCCATTCCCCTTCCTTTGATTGGGAAGCAGTTCTGGATACATATTTCCCTCATTGTAATTCCACCATAGGAGCTGACTTTTTTTTTTTTTTCTCTCTTGGTCTTTTAACACAGTGTTACCTTTTTCTCTCAGTGGACATTCCTTAAGCTAATTCCTTTCTGAGGCCAGCGCATCATCCCAGGTCCGTTCACAGCTCTGACTCCTCACACAAGTGCCTTCCCTCCTCTTTCCCTGATGTCTGGGTTGCTCTCCCTGAGGCTCTGAGCCAGACCTGAATGTGTGAAGCCCCATAGCCCCTGGCCAGGCCGCAGACCCTCAGGGGAGGTGGATGCCTGACTGACGTGGCTGTCTCCCTCCCTCCGCTAGCCGTTGTAGCTCTCTTCCAGGAACGTAGCTGGGCAGCTTTAGTTTAACAGGAAACAGCTGCCCAGGCTGCCAGCAGCCCCTTAGTGTATTTTCAATCTAGGACTTAGCGCGGTAGCCAACCCCAGAGACCTTAGGACCAGCCCAGAGAAGGGTCTACCTAAGTGCTTTTCTGGACCACAAAGGTGTCAGTATTTCTTGGGGAGCAGGTTCCTGACCACATTTTAGTGCTGTGGCCTCCCTGTCTGAAGATGAGATCTTGCTAAGCAATGCCCAGGTGCTCTGCCCTGTTCCTCGTCCTGCCCTTGGCACAGCCCCTCTGGGCAGCCATCCAAGCCAGTCTGTGGTTGAAGGCTTGGCCCCTAGAAGATAGATTGTGCACAGAAAGGGAGGAAAGCCCAGCTTCTCAATCTCACCTCACAGTTAATAATGAGATAGCAACCCGCCTCTCTTCTGCCACACAGTGGTCATTTGGACTGGAGGGGGCAGCAGACCTCCTGGTGGAGCTGTGCAGTCTGGGGTGAATGGGAAAAGCACAGGCTTTGGTGTCAGGACATGCTTGGATTTGAAGCCCAGCTTCCACGTTCGTGGGCAGAGAAACTTTCTGATCCATAGTTTCCTCATGTATGTAGAAAATGGGGATAATACTATATACTGTGTCATGTAGGCGCAGGGATTAGAAATCGTATTTGTAAACCCCAAGTATGTGCTCAGCAAGTGGTAGCTGATATTATTGTCACCACATACCTCTTGGGAGATCCTGGATCCTGTTTCAAGGAGGATGCCAACACCTCCCACCCCGAGGACAGTCTGAGGGGAGCTTTGCGCCGTGCCAGCCCTCTGCGCCGGAGGAGGATGCATGGAAGGGTAGAGACCTGATGGGCTGAGTGGGGATCCCTGGGGCACCGTGTCTTACAAGCACTGCCCTGGGCAGAGGGTACGGGCGGGCAGCCCAGGCCAGCAGCGGGGCCTTCGGGTTGGGTTTGACCATTGAAACTAACGCCTTCATTTCTCTCCCATGCTTTCTCCTCCGGCCAGGAGCGGAAGGTACATGCCCTTTCTGCTATCTTCGCTTCTTAGCGCTTTTGAGTTGTGTGCGTGTGGATTCTTCTGTCCTCTCTTTGGGAAATAGACTTTCTTTGTGTGGGTGGGGCTGTAGCTGGGAGAGTGTGCTGTGTGGGGCAGGGGTAGAACCTGTGGGCCTTACCCCGCCCTCCCTCCCTCTCTTGCAGGTTTTCATAGAGCTGAATCACATTAAAAAGTGCAATACAGTTCGAGGCGTCTTTGTCCTGGAGGAATTTGGTAATTACACTATTTTGCTCTTAGGTCTGGACTCACATGGCAGTAACTCAAACCTCGGAGCTCCAGAGGAGGGTCTAGGGTCAGGGAGAAGAAGAACCTCTGTAGAGAGGTCAGGAGAAGCAGGAGAGACAAGGAAGAAAAGGGACCCCTGAGATGAGAGCCGGGAAGTGGAAGGGAAAGATAGATAATGGATCGCAGAAGAGCAAATGGGGCCTCAGGTGGGTTTCGAGTTCAGAGGTGGTCCTGAAGCAGCTCAGCGAAGTAGCACCACCTCCCCGTGCTGGGCCAGCCAGTGGTCAGAAAGTTTGGGATAGAGCAGACTGGTGACCCCCAAGCTCCACTACGTCTGTGTCACCTGCTGCAATCTCTCTAGCAGCCCAGTCCTCCACCCAGCCTCCCTGGCACCGCTGTGGTCTCCACCTGGCCTCTGTGCCAGATGAAGGGCACGGGGCATCGCAGGCAGACTCACTTGAGGGACAGAGGAGCCTAGCAAGGCAGCTGTAGCCCGAAGCTGGGAGCCAGCGCTAGGGAGTGGTGTAGTGGGTTCTCACCCTGGGGCTTTGAGTTCCTGCTGTGTTTGTGCTTCATTCTTTTGTGCCCCTCATCGCTGCTATGAAAACCTTCGTTCTCCAGCAGGTAAAGTGACCTCGGCTCGTGCTGCCTCTCCCCAGGTCTCTGCCTTGGGCCCTGCCCTGGGTGGGTAGCTCCCTTCCACCGAACCAGCTCCTCACACTGCCAGCTCATCTCTTCCTTTCTCCCCCACCCTCTTTCTTCCCACCTTGCCTCCCCCCTCTCACTGGCTTACTGGACTTTCCTCCCCGTGTGCTCCCTTCTCTCTTCTGTCAGAGAGATACTTGGGGGAATCTTCCAACTCAGGAGAATGGCCTGGGCTTCTTGCTCTACCTTTGATGAGTTTATTCCCTGCTGACCCTGAGTTTCCCCAAATTCTACCTTCCAGGGTCAGAGGAAGGTACAGCCAATTCTCCTCCTGCCTTTTCTGGCCCCAGGGAGATGCCAGGCCCCTCCACTCCCAGTCTCAAGGGGCCATGATGATGGCTGAGCCTGGGGGGCCTACTCCTTTCTCTGGCCAAGCAGAACCCCTGCATGGCTGGAGCGGGGGGACTCTCTTGCCTTCTGGGCTGTGGACATGTGTGTATTTTGCCTGATGCTCCCTGTCACCTCCCTTCCTGGGTGCTGTACTCGCCTGTCTTCTGCTGGGTGTGTTGCTCCAGAGCCCTCAGACGCTCTCCCTCACACAGGCAGGCCTGGGCTTCTCCTGCCACTCAGGGAAGGACACTGCCACGTCCTGTGGGTTTAGTATCATGTTAGCTCTTCATCCAGCCTCAAGACCCTCTATGTAGGGGGCTGGGAATAAAGGGAACTGTTTAACATGACCCAATTTTCAGGCTGGTGACAAGATGAGTTCACGGGTGTCTCAGCAAAGTTGGACACAAGCTAGAAACGGCTCTCTCCTCCCAGCCAAAACCTGGGAATTCCCCACGGCAGCTCCTCAGGGGCCCTGGACAGTAGCCGTGACCAGGCTGGTGAAAGGCCCATCCCTCCCATCCAGGGCTTTCAAAGAAGTGGCTAGAATCACAGCCATCAAGTAGAAGCCACTGCGGACGGCAGAGGCCTAGCTGAGGAGGCTGGGGCCATGTCCTCCCAGCCGGCAGGGTCTGGACAGAGCCTCTGGTGGCCTCTGCCCTGTCGTAGCCTAAGCTGCTGCAGCCACTGTGAGAGGCCACAGAGGGGAAGGGGACCCTGACGCCGGGCGCTGCCGCCTGGGGGAGCATGGCACTACTGCTCTTAGTGTTGAACTTTCTGTTTTGTCTCTTGCCCGTCCGGTTTTAGTTCCTGAAATTAAAGAAGTGGTGAGCCACAAGTACAAGACACCAATGGTGAGTGTGCCGCTCAACCCTGATGGGCCACAGTGTGCAGGGCTCCCTGGGGACCTTTGGACAGGAGGAGGGGTGGGCCCTCTGAGCGCACAGGGTTGAGTGGGGACCTGGTCTTGTTGCCAAAGGTTCAACTCAAGCTGAAATGGGTCTTGATCCCTGGGAGACAGACACACACACGTGGATCCCCTCTCCCACGGGGACAGCTTCCTTGCTTGGAGCTCACGTTTAGGCCAGAGGCCCATGCCCAGTGTTAGGGCAGGAGTTGCCCATTGGCAGATCCTCCACATGTGGAGATGCAGGAGTCTCAGTATCGTGATCCGCTTGGTTTTCTCTCCCCTCTAGGCCCACGAAATCTGCTACTCTGTATTGTGTCTCTTCTCGTACGTGGCTGCAGTTCGTAGCAGTGAGGAAGATCTCAGAACCCCACCCCGGCCTGTCTCTAGCTGATGGAGAGGGGCTACGAAGCCGCCCCAGCCCAGGGCACGCCCCTGGCCCCTTTCTGTTCCCAAGTGCACGATGCTGCTGTGACTGAGGAGTGGACGATGCTTGTGTGTCCTCTGCAAGCCCCTGCTGTGGCTTAGTTGGTTACCGGTTGTGTGTCCCTCTGAGTGTGTCTTTGAGCGTGTCCACCTTCTCCCTCTCCACTCCCAGAAGACCAAACTGCCTTCCCCTCAGGGCTCAAGAGTGTGTGTCTGTGGGGCTGGTGTGAACCCACTATTGTGTGTCCTTGAGACATTTGTGTTGTGGTTCCTTGTCCTTGTCCCTGGCGTTGTAACTGTCCACTGCAAGAGTCTGGCTCTCCCTTCTCTTTGACCCGGCATGACTGGGCACCCGGAGCAGTTTCACTCTGTGAGGAATGAGGGAACCCTGGGGCTCGCCCTCTCAGAGGAAGGGCACAGAGAGGAAGGGAAGAATTGGGGGGTAGCCGGAGCAAGTGGCAGCCTCCCTGCTTCCTTCTGCATTCCCAAGCTGGCAGCTACTGCCTGGGGCCCGCAAGCGTGGGCTGCTGTCTGCTACAGCCTTCGTCACTGCGGTGGAGCAGCGAATTCCCTGTGGCCTGCCACGCCTTCGGCATCAGAGGACGGAGTGGGCGAGGCTCG
This sequence comes from Rhinopithecus bieti, assembly GCF_001698545.2. Classification (NCBI taxonomy): domain Eukaryota; kingdom Metazoa; phylum Chordata; class Mammalia; order Primates; family Cercopithecidae; genus Rhinopithecus; species Rhinopithecus bieti. The sequence goes on along the minus strand of NW_016823925.1, from coordinate 26,497 downwards.
TGGAGTCCCAGGGACCGCTGGCTGCTCTGCCTGAGCATCAGGGAGCGGGCAGGAAAGACCAAGCTGGGTTTGCACATCTGTGTCTGCAGGCTGTGTCTCCAGGCATGGGGTGCCAGGAGGGAGAGGCAGCCTGGGCATGGGCAAGAGATGACTGTAAATATTTCAGCCCCACATTATTTATAGAAAATGTACAGCTGTGTGAATGTGAAATAAATGTCCTTGACTCCCTTCGGGCTCCCTGGCTGCCTTGCATTAAATGACACCTCCTCTTGGCTCAGGCCTGAGGAAGGCTGTCCCTGGACTCTAAAAAGGCACCTCAGGCTGGAAGGAAGGAAGGAGATGAGGTCATCCACGTCCAAGCTTTGGCACACAGAGGCCCCAGCTCCCCTGTTCTGGGCTCCCAGAGCAAGGCTGCGGGAGGAGTTTTCCTTCCCAAGCACCTGGGGGCCCTGCGGAGAGTTGGGCTGCCGTGAACTGAACGAACGGGCTGCTAGAGGGAGCAGCCAGAGGGTGTCCTCACCTGAACTGAGATTAAGTGAAAGAAAGCCAAGGCCCTGGCCCTCTCTGTCCCCTTACAGGTGGATATGGTCCAGAGAGGTGTGGTGACTCAGCCAGGGCCTCCCACAGGGCCCCGGACTCCTGGCCAGGAGTGTCTTCCACTGGGTAGAACTCCTAGAAGCTCCCCTAGGAGTCCGCCTTCATGGAATTGTCCTGGAAAAACCTGGCTGCGTTCTCAGGGAATTTCTGAGACCTGCTGGCTTCCCCGACCCAAAAGGAAACTGATGCTCAGATTTAGGGGAAGTGAGAGCAGAGTGGGGCCCTGGCCCTGACACCTTTCTGGTCCTGGGCTGGATTGGGTTGCTGTCTCCCACGGGGGATATGAGTCTGTACCGGCTGTTGGCTTATTGATGGCTGGGACTGCAAAGCCACCTAGTGCAGCTCCACCCCAGGACAATCAGCACAGATTCTGCCTCACTCCACCCCTAGGCGGCTGTGACCACGGCCCCTGGCACAAGGATCACGCTGAGTACCTAGGACCAGTTAAATGCGCTTTCTGCTGTCACAGCTCAGTTTCATCATCTGAAGAGTGAATGCTGTGGGGGAAGACAGGTTCCTTCTAGTGTTAATGTTTTATGAACTCAGAAACCACTCTGGGCCTGGTTTAATCACTGAGAAAACAACGAAAATATCTGCCCTCACTTTGCTGTGAAGATCAATGTCCTTGGGCTTTTTTTTTTTTTTTTTTTTTTTTTTTTTTTTTTTTTTTTTTTTT
>NW_016823925.1:19082-24874 GCF_001698545.2 Rhinopithecus bieti | reverse complement strand
TCTTGTGGTTTTTTTTTTTTTTTTTTTTTTTTTTTTTTTTTTTTTTTTTTTTTCTTGAGACAGAGTCTCACTCTGTCACCCAGGCTGAAGTGCAGAAGTGCAGTGGCGTGATCTCGGCCCATCGCAAACTCTACCTCCCAGGTTCAGGTGATTCTCCTGCCTCAGCCTTCCAAATAGCTGGGATTACTGGTGCGCCATCATGCCCAGCTAATTTTTGCATTTTTAGTAGAGATGGGGTTTCACTGTGTTGGCCAGGCTGGTCTGGAACTCCTGACCTCAGGTGATCGCCCGCCTCTGCCTCCCAAAGTGCTGGGATTACAGATGTGAGCCACCGCACCTGGCCATCCTCTGTGCATTTTTATGAAAACAAGCACACTGAAATTGAGTGACAAGAGTGAGTTCTCTGTGACTGCATTAATCTTTTATTGCCCAGTACACATTGGGAAGACATAGCAGGCCAGAAAGGCCTGTCCCCAGACATCCTTTCTTGAGGTCACCCTCCTTTTACCCCAAAGATCCAGGAGCTTCCTTCAGGAGCCCTGTGGACCAGTCTGTGCAACACCCACTCAGACCTGCCCAACATAACTGTCCTGCTGATCCCCCACCGCAGCCCAGGAGACACACTTGTCACACACACATCCAACAACAGGGAGGGGTTTCCCCAACTTCCCTCCAGGCTCCTGGTACGGGGCTGGCATCTGGTTGTACCTGCAACACAGGTTATCTTATGAGTGAACAGAGGCCCCCTACAGCCTCCCATTTACTGATGGCTGCCCCCAGACCGAGGGCCAGGGCTCAGCCACTGACTTGTGCCCTGGGTGTCAGGTGGTCTGCAGTACATACCTGGACATCCCCGGGAGCCAGCCTGGTCACTGAGGCACTGCAGAAGAGGAGGCCATGTCATTGTGTCCTCCCAGCCTTCTGGAAGCTAGTACCCATCTGGACATGACAGGGTCCTTGCCCTTGCAGCCACAGCAGGTGCTTGACCCGGGACAACAGAGCAAAGCCCAGGGTCCCCACTGCTGCCCTGCTCTTCCCACCTCCCAGGCCCTGGCCCCGAGGGCTCCTCACCTCGCACCTCCAGGCGGCACTCGCACTGTGCCTCGCCCTGTAAGTTGGTGGCCCTGCAGACATAGATGCCTCCATCAAAGGGGCAGGGCTTTCTAATCTCCAGAGTCAACACTCCCTGCTTGCTGAACATGCGGAAGCGGGCATCTCCTCCCAGGTCCAAGCCATTCTTGAACCAGGAAATCTTGGGCTGCAATTAAGGTAAAGAGAGGGAGGGAAGCCATCCAGGCTGAGAGGGGACCTGGCAGGGACCCAGGGAGACGCATTTCTGTTTATACTCGGTGGGGGATGGTCCCAAGGAGTCCCTGACTGTGCCCAAGGCTGGAAACAAACATGGAACCAACAGCGAGTACCATGGCCCTGCCCAGGGAGAGAAACCCGGTCCATACACCCCAAGGTGGAGAGAAAGCAGGGGAGACAGGCTGGGGAGAGAGGACTGCTCGACATCGGGGCCTATGAACCCTGCCTCCTGGTCGGCCTGGACCAGCGCCTAAAGTTCCCTACCTTGGGGCTACCCCGGACAGCACAGCAGAGCATAGTGGTGTAGCCTGCGATGACCGAGCGGTTCACCAGGGGCTGGGTGAAGCTTGGGGCCTCAGAGAAGTCCAGGGCCTTATAATTGGGTGGCACATAGGTGATGCCTGTTGGTGACAGGACTTGGTACCGAGAGGGCCACACCAAACTAGGCCCCCCGCCCTGTTCCCACGGCCTCCCTGCCCCAGCCCCTGGTGGGGAGAATGAGGGTACAGCACCTGGTCTGGGGATAAAGACGGGCTCCTTGGTGGTGGCTGCTGTGTCACTGGAACCAACCATATTCTGGCTGAAGACACGGAAGTAGTAGCCATTGCCAATGATGAGCTCTGGCACCACGCAGTGGGTGCGGCGGTAATGCTCCAAGACGGTGAACCACTCCTGGGGGCAGGGAAGGAGGGGAGGCATCTCTGGGCCAGGCCCTCCCCGATGCCGAGAGCCTCTCCTGGGTGCCCTGGGCATCTCCACCCGTACTGTGGAGGGACTCAGATCAGCAGAGGGAGAGTGAGGGGCCCGTGGTGAGGACAGTGAAGGGTGGCTGCGGCCTGGGTCTGCCGGGCCTAGGCAGGGTGCACGTGGGGACCCCAGACCCCGGGCTCACCATGGTCTTCTTGTCGGCCTTCTGCACTGTGTACCCCCAGAGCTCCGTGTTGCCATCATCCTGGGGTGGCTTCCACTCCAGAGCCACATTAAGACCCCAGGCCTCAGTGACCCGGAGATCCTGGGGAGGACTTGGCTTGTCTGCGGGAGACAGACCCAGTTGGGTCACCACTCTTCCTGACAGTGAGCAGGGGGACACCGGGCTCCAAGGAAGCCAGGGCCGGGCCTGCTGGGGCACTGGACTGGAAAATGTGAGCTGTGGGTTGGGTCCCCTGGCTCAGCCCTTGGCCCCAGCAGCCCAGCTCAGGGATGGGAAACAAGGGGGCTCAAGGAGGCCTTGGCCACGCACCGACAACCTGCAGCACCAGGGTGGCCTTGTCCTCCATGTTCTCAATGCGCACTGTCACCTGGTAAGTGCCTGAATGCGCGCGGCGAGCGGCCCGGATGAACAGGATGGTGTCTGTGGGGCTGTTGCGGACGCTCACCTCCTCGCCTGCCAGGGGCTGCCCCTCTTTGGTCCAGGTCACCTGAGGCCGGGGCTTGCCCTGAGGAGAGGAAAAGCTTAACCCTGAACTTGGATCTCTCCAAGGGCCAGCTGCCACCCCTGCCTCTGGAACCTCAGATCGGGCCAGCCCTGAGACATCAGTCCACAGGATAGAAACAACACACCGTAGCCTCTCTCCCCTGGGGGACAGGGAAGGGGGCCAGTCCCACCTGGAAAGGGATGAGGAGGTTCACAGGCTCCCTGACCTTCTTCTGAATGGTCTGACGCAGGTGCCTGGGCAGCTGGAGCCGTGGCCGTTCTGTGGATACAGAGTGGGTAGCTAAGTGAGGGCCCGCCACGGCTCTGAGGGGCGCCACAGCTCCAGCCTCCCTTGAGACAAGGCCCAGAGAGCTGCAGCTAAGAAAAAAGCTGCCTGCTGGGCCCTGCGCCTCCTTTAGCTCCTGCTGACACAGCAACTCCAGCCTGCCCAAGCTCAGCTGGCTTCCCCGAGCCTCACCACACTGCTTCAAGAGAAGTCACACAGCTAGTAAGTCATAGGCCAAGGTGTAAACCTGGGCTTTTACACCCTATGCCCTGTGCTGTTTCCACTCGAGTTTGCTGCCTCCTTCCAGCTTTGAGAACCAATCTTTACAAAAGATGGACCCTTTGTTGGGACAAAGAACAGAGGAATGGGAAGTGGATCCCAGAGAGACCAATCTGACGACATAGACAATACTTACCTCTTGGAGCTGAGACGCTCCTGGAAGAGAGCTTGGGTACTGTGGCTTTTATTTTCCCTGTTCCAGAACTAGGGGTCTGACATAGACCAAGAAAGCCTTCCCCCCCCGCCTTTTTTTTTTTTTGAGACGTCTCTGTCACCTAGGCTGGAGTGCAGTAGTGTGATCTCAGCTCACTGCAACTGCCACCTCCCAGGTCCAAGCAATTCTCCTGCCTCAGCCTCCCAAGTAGCTGGGGGACTACAGGCACCCACCACCACACCCGGCTAATTTTTGTAATTTTAGTAGAAACGGGGTTTCACCATGTTGGCCAGGCTGGTCTCGAACTCCTGACCTCAAGTGATCTGCCTGCCTCAGCCTCTCAAAATGCTGGAATTACAGGCTTGAGTCACTGTGCTTGGCCACCTCTCTGCACTTTTTCCCTAGGCCTAGAGCATGGCTGATGGCTCCAACCCCTCCTGTCTCTGCCAGCATTCTGGGCAGAGTGTTCTAGGCCTCCCCAAATGTTCCCACCTCCACTGGACACCAAGGGCCTGGGGTGTCAATGGCAGGTCTTGTGACTGCATGAAAGGACACTCACGCAGGATCTCCTGCACCGTCACTGGCTCCGTGGTGGTAACAGGGGCTCCAGGCCCTGCCATATTGTGTGCACGCACTCGGAAGAGCAGCCGGGCCCCCGTGGGCAGGTCCTTCACCAGTATCGACGTGTGTTCTGTCAGCCCCCGCAGGGCAGTCACCCACTCTGAGCCTGGGGGTGGGGAGGGACAGGCAAGGCCACAGGCTGTGTCACCACCAATACCCCATCCCCACTGCCCACTCCTCTGATAGGAATCTCCAGGATTTAAATATGTTTTTATTTTTTAAATTTTATTTGTTTATTTATTTTTGAGATGGAGTTTCGCTCTTGTTGCCCAGCCTGGAGTGCAATGGCGTGATCTCGGCTCACCGCAACTTCCGCCTCCTGGGTTCAAGCGATTCTCCTGCCTCAGCCTCCCGAGTAGCTGGGATCACAGGTGCCCACCACCACACCCACACCCAGCTAATTCTGTATTTTTAGTAGAGATGGGGTTTCTCCATGTTGGTCAGGCTGGTCTCGAACTCCCGACCTCAGGTGATCCGCCCACCTCGGCCTCCCAAAGTGCTGGGATTACAGGCATGAGCCGCCGCGCCTGGCCTTAAATATGTTTTTAAAATGTAGTTGCTGATTTCGCACTGCTCAAAGAAGTGTTACAGTCAGCTTTACTCTGCATTTCTTTTTCACTAGGCAAGCTTTTTTTGCTTCTGAAAACAGAACAGGTATTTCTCTGGATGTCCTCAACTTTCGGCAAAAGTGGCCCAAAAAAACCTGACTACAGGTGAATCTGCTCAATGGCAAGGTGAGCATGGTCTTCCTTTGGGGAGGGGCCTGGGGGTGGGGACACTCACAGCCCTCTGGGCAGTACTCCACGCTGTAGCCATCCAGGCCTCCTGCTCCCACGCGCTCTGGGGGCCGCCACTTGAGGGAGACCGTGGTGTCAGAAACGTCCTCTACTGCCAGGTGGGTGGGTTCGCTGGGGGGACCTGGGTGGAGGAGAGGTCAGAGAGGGGTCTTAGCAAGCCTGGGGAAGCTGGAGATCCGTGGCCTAGACCCCAAACTGCCCACTGGTCACATAGGGGGCACTTCCTGTTCAGCTGGCTTTTAGCCACTTTAAGGAATATTTTGTCTCCGTTACAACACTTGTCTGTAGATTTGCTTAAAAACAAACAACAGGCCGGGCGCGGTGGCTCAAGCCTGTAATCCCAGCACTGTGGGAGGCCGAGACGGGCGGATCACGAGGTCAGGAGAAACCGCGTCTCTACTAAAAAAATACAAAAACTAGCCGGGCGAGGTGGCGGGCGCCTGTAGTCCCAGCTACTCAGGAGGCTGAGGCAGGAGAATGGCGTAAACCTGGGAGGCGGAGCTTGCAGTGAGCTGAGATCCGGCCACTGCACTCCGGCCTGGGCGACAGAGCGAGACTCCGTCTCAAAAACAAAACAAAACAAAACAAAACAAAACAGCAGCAGCCAGGCATGGTGGCTCACACCTGTAATCCCAGCACTTTGGGAGGCCAAGGTGGGCGGATCACCTGAGGTCAGGAGTTTGAGACCAGCCTGACCAACATGGTGAAACTCCATCTCTACAAAAACACAAAAATTAGCTGGGCACGATGTTGGATGCCTGTAATCCCAGCTACTCAGGAGGCTGAGGTGGGAGAGTCACTTGAACCCGGGAGGCGGAGGTTGCAATGAGCCTAGATCGCTCCAGGACTGCACTCCAGCGTGGGCAACAGAGCGAGACTCCATCTCAAAAAAAAAAAAAAAAAAAAAAAAAAAAAAAAAAAAAAAAAAAAAAA
>NW_016823925.1:0-17485 GCF_001698545.2 Rhinopithecus bieti | reverse complement strand
TCCTTCCTTGCTTCCTTCCTTCCTTCCTTCCTTCCTTCCTTCCTTCCTTTCTTTTCTTCTTTTTTTTTTTTAGTGATACTGAGTCTCACTGTGTTGTCCAGGCTGGGTCTCGACAAGATGCATTTCTCATCATGTTGCCAGCCCTCCATCAACGCTTTAAGGCTTCTCACTGCCCATATTCACCCCTGTCCTGGCTCTGATCCTCCCAACCCTACCCAGTCCTCTCCTGACACGTTTCATTCATTCTCCACACCCAAAAGACCCTTTCCCTCCTCCACCCCTTTGTACACAGTTTCCTCTGCCTGGGATGCTCCTTCCTCACCATCTTCTCAGCCTCCTAAAGGCATCACCCCCAGGCTCTCTGGGATGGCTCCCTGCTCAGTGCTCCCACAGCACTCTGGACACGGCTCATGTACAGCCGTGTCGCAGGAAATCTGCTGGATGCAACTGCCTCCATCTGCCTCACAGCGGGGCTCCTTGTGGGCAGAAAAACCTGTCCTGTTGCCACTCAGCTCAGGGAGCATGCCTGTGATGTTTGTCGAGTGGCTGAATGAGCGAACGGATAGGCCCTCCTTGGGGCTGCCCCTCTGTGTTCTCCAGCTTGGACCCTGGCCGGCCTCACCGATGACCTTGACTGTGAGGTTGACCCGGTCCTCGCCCACAGGGTTCTTCACCGTGACCGTGTAGACGCCCTCATCTTCCTTCTCTGCCCCCTCGACCGTGAAGATGCTGCGGTCCTTGGTGGTCTCCACGCGGACGCGGCCCTCAGTCTCACACAGCAGCTGGGGGGATAGAGAGTTGACGTGAGATCCAAGTCAGACCCCAGAGGCCCCTGCAGTCTCTGCAACAACCAGATGTCCCGGGGTCCATGGGGGGAGCACAGCCTGTGGGAAGACTGCACCCACGTCAACATCTAGTTCAAAATCCTCTCTGTGGCACCGACCGAGGGCAGGGGCTCGGGCTCTAGCTTTGTCAGGGGACCTGGGGCAACCACCTGTCCTCTCAGATGAGCTATCGTGAGGACCCCTCAAGACCCCAGCCTTCAGAAGAACCAACAGTGCTGGGCAGGAAAAAGACTCCAGCAGCTACAGTGGCAGAAAACTGCCTCGGCAACTACTCCGGAGTTGAGAGGAAGGTCAAGGTCAAGGTCAAGGTCAGCTCAGGATGAAGGGAGCCAGGGAGCAGCCCAGTCATGAGGGCTTCCTCACAACAAGAGGGTGTCCACATCCTTGTGATGGCCATCAGCACACTCCACAGAGACCCTGCCTGAGGTGTGAGGGCCCCACAGGGACCCTGCTGGGAGCAGCAACACACCTGGCCAAGTGTGGCACCTCCATGGAGACCTCGCCAAGGGCTCGACACCAAATAGGCAGAAAGTGATGGAAGACAACGAGCCCCATCCTGACCTGAGCCTCACTCACCTTCTTGTCAAACACCCACTCGTCGCTGTCACCTGCATCCTCTGGGGCATCTGGGGCTGGTCTGGCTGGGGACTTATTCCCCTGGGAACAGGGCAGGAGGGAAGTAGGGAGCAGAGGAGCTGACTCAGCCTGGAAGCACCCTTCTGCTTCTGCTTCTGCTTCCACCCCCGACCCACACTGCCCATCTCGCCTGCCCCCTGGCCAGTCGAGCCTCTGCTCTCCCACGGGGTAGCCAGCAGCAGGGCGTGCACATGTGGGTGGGATGTGCAGCAGGTCCAAGCACCTGGCTGGCTCCACACACCCATCTCACAGATGGGGAGATTGAGGAGGGACCCACTGTACCTGTGTGATAGCCTTCTGCCAGATCACGGTGGGAGCAGGGTCCCCAGAGATAGGGACGTCCAGACGTAGCTTATTTCCAGCTACAACAACAATGGTGTCTGGTATGCGGCCCGGGCAGTCCAGGTGGATCTTGGGAGGTTCTGCAGAAGAGACAATGTAGTTCAGAGAAACCGGAGAGCCGGGAGGAGCATAGGTCACTGGGGAGGGTCCACTCGAGAGCCTGGGCCCCGTTTGTTGGTTTTTTAGATTTGTATTGAGGTCTAGTTTATGCTCAGATCTGACCATAGGCTGATGAGTTCTGACAGATGAATACAGCCATGCAACCATTAACCCAACCAAGATCTAGAACATTCCCATCACCCCAGGACATTGGCTGGGAGGCTTGTAATATTCAGGTCAGGTCACCTACCATAGCATTTTGAAAACTGGGGGAACATCAGTGTCTTGCTCCTACCCCCCCACACACACATACATACACACACACATATACATACACACATATACACACACACATACACATACACACATACATACACACACACATATTAAAAAGGTTCCCTGGCCAAATAAATCAGGAATCTGCCCTCAGTTAAACAAAGCTAAACAAAGGCAAGTTTCTTTACTGATTCGATTGCTTTGCTTCCGAATAAGCAAGAGGTGGGGCAGGTGTTCCCTGTTTCCCAAACTAATTTCATCAGAGAACTCTTTTCAAGTGGGTTAACAATGTTAAATGAACCCAGTTTGGAAAGCACTCAGAGTATGCTGCAGTCTGGATTATTCTCCTGAAGTTAAACTTGTAAAATGTCTGATTAAAGCTTAATCCTGGGCCGGGCGTGGTGGCTCACCCCTGTAATCCCAACACTTTGGGAGGCCAAGGCGAGTGGATCATGTGAGGTCAGGAGTTCAAGACCAGCCTGGCCAACATGACGATACCCCATCTCTACTAAAAATACAAAATTAGCTGGGCGTGGCAGCATGCACCTGTAGTCCCAGCTACTCAGGAGGCTGAGGGAGGAGAATCGCTTGAACACGGGAGGCAGAGGTTGCAGTGAGCCGAGATTGCACCATTGCAATCCAGCGTGGGTGACAAAGTGAGACTCCGTCTCAAAAAAAAAAAAAAAAAAAAAAAAAAAAAAAAAAAAATGTAATAATAAAAGTCACACCTGTGACAGCACTTGACAGCTCTGACACATCATGTCACCTCATCTTTACCCTATGGGGGCAGCACTATCAGGGTTCCCATTTTAGAGAAGAGGAAACTGAGGCTCACAGAGATTATAATTGACCTGTGGTCGTGAGTGGCAAAGCTGGAGCTGGGCCCCAGGACCCCCACTTTTGATCCTTGCTCTTCCCTCTGTGAGTGGAGGGGAGGCCTGCGTGGGTGGGTTGCGGAAAGTGAGCAGAACCAAGACTCGGGGGCCCGGAGACTCACCCTGCCTGGGTACGAAGTCAATCTTGACCTCTGCAAGAGAAGGAAGAGCAAGTGGCATAGGGGCAAAGACAGGGCCCAGTGGCGGGCTCCTGGCCCCACTGCCCCCACCCACCCTACCCCGGAGCAGGCTCACCCATGAAGTGGAGCTTGGCTGACAGGTTGCAGGCGAAGCCCTCGGGCACAAAGCTGTAGTCAGCCTCGTCGGCAGGTGTGACGTCGTCAATGGTCAGTTTGTGGACCCTGCAGGGAAGCACAGGCTTAGGGGACCCCACTGGGCCACACACCCCTGGCCTCACCAGATACCCCAGCCAGGGTCCCCAGGAGGTCCTCACCTCGTCCTGGCTTGTTGGTATTCTGATTTTTTAAAATGCCTTTTTTTTCTATATTATATAATTTTCCAGCTCTCTCATGTGCTTTCAGAGGTAGGCAATGTAAAAGTGATTTATACATCAAAGCATCCCCTTGGCTGGGCCCTTGGAGACTGGGCAGGGGTTGGGTCTCATTAATCTCTGGGAACTTGGGCCCAGCACGGCCAGCCCAGTTGCTCCGGGGATGAGCAAGAGGGTGGGAGAGGCAGCGAGGGCCTCTGGCCAGAGCCGGCCTCCTTGGTGGCCTCCTGCTCTGCCCTGGTCACAAGCTGGGGGAGGGTGCCAGGGAGCTCTTGACCCTGTCTGTGTCTCTCCCTGCTGCCTCTTTGTCTCTGTCCCTCATTCTTCTCTGTCTCTGACGAACTCTCCTCTGTGTGTACCTCCCTGTGCATATCTTTCTGTCTCTATAGAACTGTTTCTGTCTTTCTGTCTCTATAGAACTGTTTCTGTCTGTCTCTATAGAACTGTTTCTATCTTTCTGTCTCTATAGAACTGTTTCTGTCTTTCTGTCTCTGTCTTTTTGGGTCTGTTTCTCCCTCTCTGTGGGTCTCTGTCTCAGTCTCTGTCCTGTCTCTGTGCATCTGCCTCTCTGTCCACCTGTCTTTATCTCTCTTTCTCTCTGTTTCTCCCTGTCTTTCTCTGTCTCCATCTCAGTCTCCACCTGTCCCATCCGCCTGCCCTGCACACTCACCGCCCAATGTGGGACACCTTTATGCGGCTGTCGGGCAACAGCTCCTTCCCGTTCTTCAGCCACACGCCCCGCACGTTCTCATCTGAGACTTCACACTTGAACACTGCCTGGTCCTTCGCGCCCACCGTCAGGTCTGCGATGCTCTGGTACACCTCCAGCTTCTTTTCTGCAGGGCAGGGCTGAGCCATTGAGCTCGGGAGGGTGTGTGGGCGTGGTGTGAGTCCCTGTGGAGGGCGTGTGGGCTCCTGGGCGCTGGTGTGCACGTGTCTGGGTGCATGTGGGCATGTGAAAACGTGTGTGCCTGGCCGGGCGCGGTGGCTCAAGCCTGTAATCCCAGCACTTTGGGAGGCCGAGACGGGCGGATCACGAGGTCAGGAGATCGAGACCATCCTGGCTAACACTGTGAAACCCTGTCTCTACTAAAAAATACAAAAAAAATCTAGCCGGGCGAGGTGGCGGGCGCCTATAGTCCCAGCTACTCGGGAGGCTGAGGCAGGAGAATGGCGTGAACCCGGAAGGCGGAGCTTGCAGTGAGCTGAGATCTGGCCACTGCACTCCAGCCCCGGCGACAGAGTGAGACTCCGTCTCAAAAAAAAAAAAAAGAAAGAAAACGTGTGTGCCTGTGTGTGCCATGTTTGCCTATGACGGTGCAGTGCACATAAGGAACCTCAAGTGTTTGAGGGGTGGTGACGCTCACCAGGCCTGTCTGAGCCTCTCAGAACCCTCTGGAGTGGTCACTTCAGCATCATCATTTTAGAGACGAGAAGGGTGAGGTTTAGGCTGTTAAAGGCCCGAGGTCACAGAGGCCTGGAGCCCAGGTTTGCCTGCTCCCCTACAGGGTGGGGTGGGGGCTGGGAGGCCCAAGCCTTGAAGTCTCACGTGCCCCCAGCCTGGCTCACCCTGCACGATGAGCTCAGCCAGCGCCTGGCCCCCGCTGGTGCGCAGCTCGTAGTGCCCTGTGTCCTCCAGCGTGGCCTCGTTGATGATCAGGCGGTGTCTCCGCCCGTCCTTCTTGAACCGATATTTGAAGGTCTCCTCCCGGGTCAGCTCCACCCCGTCCTTCAGCCTAGCCGGGTGGGCAGGTGGCAAGTGCTGTGGCCTCTTCTGCGCAGATGCCCCCAACGCTCAGCCCTGCCCCATGCCCCGTGCTTCTGGAACTCACCATTTGACTTGCGCCCCCTCCTCCGATACTTCACACTCAAACTCCACCCGCTGTCCCACCATCACCAGCTGGTCCTCCAAGGGGCGCGTGATGAGCACGGGGGGCTCTGTCCAGGCAGGGTGAGCATGAGGGTGGCTCCTGAGGCCATCTCCTCCCCAGGTTCCCACAGCCTCAGGCCCCAGGCCCACCTTTGACAAAGAGCTCCGTGCTGCACTTCTCGCCACCCACCACGCACTGGTAGGCTGCGTCGTCTGCCAGTGAGCACTGGCTGATGGTCAGGGTACGCTTGGCACCAATGGACTCAAAGATGTACCTGGGTGGGGGCCGCAGGGAAGTGGTAGGAAAGCCGCGGACACACCTCCGGGCCCAGCGCGCCCCATAAAAACCCCTGTGCCCCCCACCCCAGGCCATCCAGAGGGGAACTTACTTGCTGTGGAACAGAAGGGGCCGTTGGAGTGTTCCGGACAGGAGGAAGTGAGCCCGAGACAAAAGGAGAGAGGGAGCGAACCGGCAGGAGCAAGAGGATGGGAAATTAGGCCCAGAGAGATGGGGCTGAGAGCCACAGCGAGTCAGACACGCGTGTGGAGAGGGGCAGGAGGCAAGGCTGTGGGGGTCCCCACCTCCACCCGAGGCCCCCTCCCCACCCCAGGCCGCACCTGCCGCTCATCTGGATCTCCTGGCCATTCTTGAGCCATCTGACTTCAGCGTCAGGGTCGGCCAGTTCCACGGTCAGCCGGATCTTGTGGCCTTTGCTCACCTGGTAGGCCGGCTCCAGCTTCTTCTGAAAGGCTGAGCACCATCAGCCCCCAGCCCACACCCCACCGCCCACACCCTGGCTCCCCCAGGCCAGCTACTGTTGCTGGGCTTGGGGCCCAGGTCCTCCGCCCCAATCCCCTCTGCTGCCGCCCGCCTCCACTGTCGCTCCTCCTTGTGTTCTCTCTTTCTTTTGGTTTTTTGTTTTTTGAGACCAAATCTCACTCTGTCAGCCAGGCTGGAGTGTAGTGGCGTCACTCCAGCCCTCACTGCAACCCTCTGCCTCCCAGGTTCAGTGATTCTCCTGCCTCAGCCTCCCACGTAGCTGGGATTACAGGTCACCTGCCACCATGCCAAGCCTAATTTTGCTATTTTTAGTAGAGACGGGGTTTTCACCATGTGGTGAGGCCTGGTCTCGAACTCCTAACCTCAGGTGATCCACCCCACCCTCAGCCTCCAAAGTGCTGGATTACAGGCTTGAGCCACGGCCGCCCGGCCAGCAGTTTGCTCTTTTTACTATCTTGCTCTTCCTGGAGACAACCCCTAACCCTCCGGAGGCCCGTCTGCCCTTGCCGGCCTCCATCTGTTCCTGCCCATGGCACGCTGCAGCCCTTTGCTTGGTGCTCGCCTCTGGGATCAGCAGTTCGCAGGGTTAACCCAGAGGAACACTGGTGGCAATCCAGGGGGATCCCTGACTTAAATGAGCCAACAGTACACGGTAAGAGGCCAGGCCACCTATGGATGTGATGGGGAACCCAGTGAGGCTGAGACAACAGGAAGGCAGTAACGAGGGGCTAGGGGGCCTGGGGAAAGTTAGCAAGGGAGGGACTAACCAACCTCCTCTCCCTGTCCCCACGATCGTTGTTGTGGTTTTGTGTGTGTGCCTTGGGGAAGGGGCTTGATTCTTCCCATACCCTGCATGGAAGCTGACCCTCCATTCCGTCGGTGTTTTGTAGATGCGCGCTTTGAGGTGTGTGCCAGGCCCCTGTGCTAACTCAGACACGGTGGGGAGCAGGTATGTGAGACTCCTGCTTTGCCCGTTCACACCCTCCCTTGTCAACCCCTCAGCGGAGAAGAGCTAGCCTGGCTCTCTTGCCCTCCACCTGGCTGGGGGTGAGGGGAGCTAAACCTGAGCCCGCTCCTGCTTTGTTTGCCTGTGAGGAAGATCTAACCAGGCTCTTCTCTTTGCCTGTGTGTGGCTCTCCAGGCTTACGCAGGCCTCTTCCCTTCTTCTTTGGGTTGAGAGGGTTAAACTGGGCTTCGTTTCTTTCAGAAGAGCGTAGAGAAAGAAAGGGTAGGCCAGGCGCGGTGGCTCAAGCCTGTAATCCCAGCACTTTGGGAGGGCCGAGACGGGCGGATCACGAGGTCAAGGAGACCGGAACCATCCTGGCTAACACCAGTGAAACCCCATTCTAGCTAAAAAATCAAAAACTGCCAGGCGAGGTGGCTGGTGGCCTGTAATTCCCAGCTACTCAGGAGGCTGAGGCAGGAGAATGGGCGTAAACCTGGGAGCGGAGCTTGCAGTCGAGCTGAGATCCGGTCCCACTGCAGTCCAGCCTGGGTGACAGAGGGAGACTCCGTCTCAAAAAATAAAAAAAAAAAAAAAAAAGAAAGGGTAGCCTTGATTTTTCCTTGTGAGAGGGGTTAACCTTGAGTTCTGTCCTCTTCCTTGTGGCTGTCCTGGTCTAACCTTTGTCTTCTCTTCTGTCTCTGTGAAAGGGGCTAACCTGGGCATTGCTGCCTAGACTTTTTCTACCACAAGGAGGGGGTTAACCTGGACTCTGTCTTTCCTGTGAGTCTCTGTGCTAAGCTGGACTCTGCTCTTTCCAATGTATGGGTTGGATGGGTGGTGGGCTAACCTGTGCCCGCTCCTCTCCCACCTGTGGGGAAGGGCTAACCTGTGCCCTCTCCTCTTCATTGTGTTGGTGGGAACGGGCTACCTGTGCCCTCCTCCTCTCCCCTCTGGGGAAAGGGCTAACCCTGTGCCCTCTCTCACCTCTCCTGTGTAGGGAGGGAAGGGCTAGCCTTGTCCTCCTCTCTCCCCTCTGGGGAAGGGCTAACCTGTGCCCTCGTCTCCTCTCCTGTGTAGGGAAGGGAAGGGCTAGCCTGTGCCCTCCTCCTCTCCCTCTGGGGAAGGACTCAACCTGTGCCCTTTCTCCTCTCCTGTGTAGCGCGCGAAGGAAGGGGTAAGCCCCTGTGCCCTCTCCTCTCCCTCCTGGGGAAGGGTTTAACCTGTGCCCTCTCCTCTCCTGTGTAGGGAAGGGCTAACCTGTGCCCTCTCCTCTCCCCTCCCGGGGAAGGGCTAACTCTATGCCCTCTCCTCTCCCCCTCTGGGGAAGGGCTAACCTGTGCCCTCTCCTTCCCCTCCGGGGGAAGGGCTAACCTATGCCCTCTTCCTCTCCCCTCCTGGGGCAGGGCTAACCTGTGCTGTCTCCCTCTCCTGTGTGGGAAGGGCTACCTGTGCCCCTCTCCTCTCCTGTGGTAGGAAAGGGCAACCTGTGCCCTCTCCTCTCCCCTCTGGGGAAGGGCTAACCTGTGCCTCTCCTCTCCCTCTGGGGATGGGCCTAAACCTGTGCCCTCTCCTCTCCCTCTGGGGAAGGCTAACCTGTGCCCTCTCCTCTCCTCGTGTAGGGAAGGGGCTAACCTGTGCCCTCTCCTCTCCCCTCTGGGGAAGGGCTAACCTGTGCTCTCTCTTCTCCATCGCGCCTCATGCCCTTGAGCCTCTTCAGCATGCCGCGCAGGTCGGTGACGCCGTACTGGAAGGCGATGCGCTCGTACTCGGATGGGGGTGCCTGCCGTAGGATCTCCCACACGTCCTCCTCTGCTGGTGCCTCCAGCTTTGAGTCCCTGTGTCCCGCAGTCCAGGCTGTGGCTGGGGGCAAGACTGCAGCCCCCTGGGCGGAGCTTCCTGGGCCCAGGACCAAGGAGCTATAGCCACCCCTGTCCCTCTGCCCCTACCCTTCTGGTGGGGCAGCTGGAGCTGGTCTGGGTCCCAGGCCAGGTCTGGGGGCCAAGGGAGCTTAAGTGGGACTGGGGATTTGGAGGGGTTCCTGGCAGAATTAAGGGTGATGAGGGTGCTGTGCTATGATGGGTACTCACCTTGGGGTCCGGAAACTGCTGCTCCAGGGGTGGCGGGAAGGGCAGAAAGGGTAGGAGATACATGAGAGGTGTGGCCGCCTTCCCTCAAAGACCCAGACCCCATCCATGGGCCTTTACCTCCTCCCTATTCTCCACACTTGCACTCCCTGTGTTGCAGGGCACCCACGCTGCTCCGGAGGCTCTGGCAGGATCTCCTGTGTGCATTACTTTTTCTTATCCCTCCTAAGCTCTGATGGATAGGTGGGTGGCAGGAGAAGCCCAAGGCACAGAGACTTACCCCTGTCCGTGGGAAGCCACACCCTGCTCTGAGTCTCTCACCACAGCCTCTCAGGGAGGGGACGGGATCCCCTCTGCACCCACCAGCGCCCTGCTGCCCCCAAACACCCAGACCCCATTTCTTTTTTTTTTTTTTTTTGAGACGGAGTCTTGCTCTGTCACCCGGGCTGGAGTGCAGTGGCCCGATCTCAGCTCACTGCAAGCTCCGCCTCCTGGGTTTACGCCATTCTCCTGCCTCAGCCTCCCGAGTAGCTGGGACTACAGGTGCCCGCCACCTCGCCTGGCTAGTTTTTTGTATTTTAGTAGAGACGGGGTTTCACCGTGTTAGCCAGGATGGTCTCGATCTCCTGACCTCGTGATCCGCCCGTCTCGGCCTCCCAAAGTGCTGGGATTACAGGCTTGAGCCACCGCGCCTGGCCCAGACCCCATTTCTTACTCTCTGGGCCACAGCAGCAGCAGCCATAATGGAGGGGCCGGGGGAGAGGGAGAGAGAGGGCAGAGAGAACGTAAGCCAGTTGGGCCGGCCTGGTAGACCCTGCAGCTCTGGGGACCCTCTCTCCGTTGCTTCTGGGTCCCCGGAGTTTACGGAGGGAGTTTTGCAGCCTTAATTGTGGAGTGGCTGTGGGGGACATTGTGAGGATGACTGTTCATGGGACATAATGTCTGCAGAGCCCTTTAACTCCTTCCACACTGGGACCATCCCCTCGACAGACAAGGAAACCAGCTCAGAGAGGTGCAGTGTTGTGCTCAGGGTCACACAGCTGGCAAACCACAGTGCTAGGATTTGGAGCCAGGCCTCACCAGCTGCCCCAGGAACTGCCACCCAGGACTCACCTCTTCTTCAGCAGTGAGCTGAAGTCCAGAATCCCAGCATCCTCATGGCTGTCACTATGGAGAGGGACCCCCAGTGAGGCTGCAGTGAGGGACTGGAAGGGGATTAGGAGCAGGACAGGGAGTGGAGTGGGGAGGGAGAAAGTGACGCTGGCCAGACTGGGCTCCTGCCCATCTCAGACCCCTGGAGGTCTGTGGATGGTGCAGATAGGGCCTGGGGCAGGGGTACCTGATCCGCCGACCACCTCCAGCCAGGCTCCTGTGGGAGTTAGACTCAGTATCCTCACCTGCCCGGGAAGCTTGCTGTCCCTCGCAGCCCCCACTGACTTCAGCTCCACCCCACACATCATCCCCAGCCCTGACCCCCAGTCCAGACCCTGAAGGGCCTCAGACTCCAGCACTGGCTTCCCCCAGGTCCTGCGGATGGTCACTCACGTGCGGCGGAAGGATGATAGGAGGTCCAGGTCTCCAGTGCCCATGGCCTCTGGGTTCAAAGGGTGGAGAGATGGGGGAAGGGGCTTCAGAGGGGGGTCGTTTGAGAAGCCCTGCCCTGGGGGTGGCCTCTGAGTATTCACAGACTTGCCCATTCATGACCCCGTGAGGCTAGGCATCTGCCCCAGGACCTCACCTTCCCAGCCTTTCCCAGGGTCAAGGTACCAGGGAGGCGGGATGGTTTATTGTCCCCAATTCCCACCCATCTCTCAACTCACCTTCACCCATGGACCAAACATTCAGACAGTGCCAGGCCGTGGGCCAGGAGCTGTGACACCAAGATGATAAAACAGAGTCCCACCCAGATGAGACCCGGACTCAGCCCTAATTAGGTCCCCACGCCTACCCTACAAGCCTCTGGATTTCTCTCACACACTGTGTGTGCAGCACTGGGCACATGGCCAGCACTCGTGCCTGGACGGGACGAGGCATCCTCCTTAGTGTTGGGAAACGGAGGCAGAGGACCAGGACCCACGGGGAGCCCGAGCCCAGGACAGACACCAGGGCCCCCTCACCATGGACAGTGAGATTGAAGTTGGAGCAGTCAAATTTGTCCTTGGTGGACACCTCACAGCGGTAGCCGCCAGTGAAGGCAGGCTGGGCATCAGTGATGTGCAGCTCGAACAGATAGACCTGTGTGCATGGAGGGACAGGGCGTCAGGGGATACCAGGGGTCAGGAGACAAGGCTCCGCACGCTTGAAGGAGACTGGGAGTGGCTCGTGCCTGTAATCCAGCACTTTGGGAGGCTGAGGCGGGCGGATCACAAGACCAGGAGCTCCAGATCAGCCTGGCCAACGTGGTGAAATTCCGTCTCTACTAAAACTAAAATTAGCCAAGTGTGGTGGTGTGCACCTCTAGTTTCAGCTACTCAGGAGGTTGAGGTGGGAGAATCGCTTGAACACGGTAGTGGAGAGCCACTGCACTCCAGCCTGAGCGACAGAGCGAGACCCTATCTCAACTAATATTAAAAAAAAAAAAAAAAAAAAAAATGGAGGCTGGGAGTGACAAATGCTCAACATTCTCACCCTCGGGTTTAGTTAACCCATAGAGTTTTTGTATAGAGAAAGGGGACTATCTCAAAACCCATGACTGCCATCTGGTGGCACATGGTTGTGGTGAACTACAGTGCTTTTGTGCAATGCACAGCCCCGCACATGTTGGCCCTCTCCTGCTACAGGCCCCCTCTCCTGGCCCAGGACTGTGGAAGGTTGGGAAAAGCAGAGGCTTGGAGTGAACACACAAGGAGACTTAAGTCTTAAGGTTCTGGTAGGCAGGGTGGAAAAACACAAAACACAAAAAACCAAGGCTTAAGGTTCTAGGCCTATGTCTAAGTGACCTTGGAGCAACCACTTAACCTCTCAAGCTTTGGTTTCCCTGTCTGTATAATGAGGAATTGTTCTGGTCAATCCCTGAGGGTCCCTTGAGCCCTGAGCCCTGATACCCATCCAGGGGCTTTACAACCCCACTAGCTGGTGCCCCCATGCGTCACGGTGTCCTCCAGACTTCCTGACCACCCTGCCCCACCCCCTCCCCCTACCGATTCCACCAAGCCTTATTAGGTGCTCCCT
Organism: Rhinopithecus bieti; assembly: GCF_001698545.2. NCBI lineage: Eukaryota > Metazoa > Chordata > Mammalia > Primates > Cercopithecidae > Rhinopithecus > Rhinopithecus bieti. Next base: position 5,049 of record NW_016823925.1, on the reverse strand, counting down.
TGAGGCGATCATGTCCTTCAAGTCTCCCGTGTCCCCCACGGCACTCCCATGCGTCTCATCGCGCTCCCTGGCCCCCAGGCCTCCAGGATCTCCCTGTGGGCCCCTGGCCCCTCCACCTGCCTCCCAGATTCCCCACGCCCCTTGCTTGCAGCTCGTGTGTGCCTCAGGTCTCATGGTGCCCTCTGTGTGCCTTGTGCCTTCCAGGATTCTCCATGTCCCCTCTCTCCGTGTCTCCACGACCCCGGTGGACCCACCTTGCTGGCACGGTCGTAGCTGTCATGCAGCTGCAGGTGCTGGCCCACCTTGCTGCTCAGGTCCACCCATTTGCCCTTGAACCACTTGACCACAGGCGGCTTCAGGAGGCTGGCGCCGGCTACACGGGCTGAGAAGGTGATGCTGCCACCTGCAAGGGCAGGGCGACAGGCCCAGCTTGGGGAGTGTCCTGCTGCCCCCCTTCCCACCCCAATGCTGGGCACAGCAGCTCACACTCACCCACAGTCACCTCGCCATCCTGTGGCCGCATCACGAAGAGGCCAATGGGGTCATCAGGTGCTCCAGAGGTAGGGGCGTTGCGAGCTGCTGAGCTTGACCCTGTGAGCAAAGGCTTTTTTTTTTTTTTTTTTTGAGATGGAGTCTTGCTCTGTTGCCCAGGCTGAAGTGCAGTGGCGTGATCTTGGCTCATCACAAGCTCTGCCTTCTGGGTTCACGCCATTCTCCTGCCTCAGCTTCCCGAGTAGCTGGGACTACAGGCGCCTGCCACCACACACGGCTAATTTTTTTGTATTTTTAGTAGAGATGGGGTTTCACTGTGTTAGCCATGATGGTCTCGATCCCCTGACCTCGTGATCTGCCCACCTCGGCCTCCCAAAGTACTGGGGAGTATAGGCCTGAGCCACGGCACCCAGCCAACCAAAGGCTTTTGAGACCTGCCCTGGACACCCTCTACCCACGGATCCTGCCCCTCCCTGCCCAGCCCCTCTCACCTTCAGGACTTGGGGCACTTTCTCCCAGCTCAGCGGCTGGGGCCAGGGCTTCTCCAGGGGTTCCAGTGGCCTCAGCAGGGGCAGGGGCAGGGGCCAGCACAGGCTCTGCCTTCTCTGGAGAGGATCAGATAGGAGTCGTGGTACAGTCACTAACCAGAGACCCCTCCACCCTCTCTCTCCTGAGCATCGGACCCATGAATCCGCTGTGGATGAGGAAAGTCTGCCATGGCTGTCCTCCCGCTGCCTGGGCCCTTCAGAGGCAGCTCATGCTCAGCTGGAGAGCCACCCTGCCTCTCACATTCTCCTCCCCGTCCCAGGTCATCAGTTCCCATGTCCTCTATACCTGCCCTGAACAGTTCCAGGTCCAACCCTGCTCTGCCCCAGCCTTAGAGCAGCCCCACAGGCTGGGCTGCACTCCCCTCATCCACACCTCCTGGGACTTCCCTGCCAGCACACAAGGTGCCGTCTGTGCAGGGTCATCTCCCCAGGGAGGTCTGCAGGTAGAGACTGGGGTTGTATCTTGTTCATCTCTCCCACCTACCCCATGGCTGGAACAGGCCAGGATGGCACATGGGGTACTAAAAGAGGTCATGTGCAGAAAAGGGGGAAAGGGGGTTCCTGGCGGGGGGCACAGCCACAGCAAAGGCAAGGAAGTGTGAAAGCACCTCCTGTTCCCTGGATGGATGGAGAGGTACTGGGCTGTCCCTCCACCCAGGAGCCTGAACCTCAGGGAAGCCTGACCAGAATCTTACCTGCCTCTGTGACCTTGAGGTCGAACTTGACCTTGGAGGAGCCAGCAATGACTGCGTAGGACCCCTGGTCAGCAGGGCCCACCTCCCGCACTGTCAGTGTATGCCGTGTGCCCTCTGTGGCCAGGCCATACTTGCTGCTGGCTCCGATGTCACTGCCTCCGCGCTGCCAGCGCACCTTCACTCCCGCCCGCTCTGTCTCCACCTCAAACACGACAGGGCTGCCTGCGGCCACTTCCACTGACCGTGGCTTCTTGCTGAAAGCTGAGACTGCAGGGCCAGGTGGAGGCTACAGCGGCCCCGGTTGGAGCGTGCACCCCACCCCTGCAGCCCCTCTTAGTAAATACTGTGCTAGCACTTTCCACACATCCCCTCGTGTAATACTCCACCAGTTCTCCTAGGTAGTTGCAGTTATTCTGTTCATTCCTCAGAGGACACTGAGGCTCAGAGAAGCTAAGCAGCTCCTCCAAGATCACACAGCTAGTAGTTGGAAGAGCCAGGGCTGTGGTCCTGACCTCCACACAAGATTTTTGCTGCATGTGTCCCCTGGATACTCCACTTTCCCTGCTTGGAGACACCCGTGATGAACTCAGCTTCCCTTCCCCCCACCATCTGGGGCCCTTGGCAGGGGGCGGGGAATTCTGCCTACTTGGAATGTGGCCAAATTTGTCCTCCAAGGACCTCAGGCTGAGAATCAGCAACTGAGATAAAGCTGGCCTGGAGGGCATTGGGGGATGGGACCTGGATCTCTGCCCTGGACAACCTTGGTAAGGGCATAGCCCAGTCCCAGGACCCTGGGCTATGATTTTCCCTGCCCTTGGCCTGGGTTCTGGGGCTCCTGACTGTCCTCTCTCAGAGAAGGCGGGGGCTGTGTCACCCTCAACATGGGGGCCACACCATATAGGCTCATGAAGCAGATAATGTCACAGCCAGGAGGAACCAACCCAATGCCACCACTACCCGCAGCGCCCCAGGTTGGGAGACTGAGACCCAGAGTGGGTAGAGACTGGTCCAAAGGCATGCCATGAGCCTGGCTCAGCTCCACACTAAACATGGGCTCTGTCTACAGGCAACCTTGCTGTGGAAGGCGAAGGAAATGGGACAGGGAAGGGGTCCTTTTGCGTTCTCAGAATGGGTTGACCCTGGGTGCTTCCTGTCTCGGCTGTGTCCCCTGTCTGTGTCCCTGACCTTGGGTTTACCTTCACCTCTCATCAGAGGGGTAGGAAAAAGAAACCGAGAATGAAAAGGACCCCGGAGGACTGGCTGCCCCGTCCTGGGGCTCAGAGGCCACATCCTCATCAACCCCCTCAAGAACGCCCTCCTAGCCCTGCTCCCCAATTGTGGACACCCCTCTGCTCCCACACTTACACCCAACCCTAGTCCTAAAGCTACCTGGCTTCTTCCCCGGCTCAGGCATCCTGAGAGACGTCACACCAGGCACCAAGCAGGCACAGGTCACCCAGAGAGAGACTGAGTGGGGTCTTGTCCTTCCCACTATATATGGGGACCTCCCCCCTCCTCAGGCTCTGCTTATCTGCCTCCTGTCCAGCCACCTGCTAAATATAGATGAATTCCAGAGAGCTGAGGTCTCTCCAGGGAGAAGGTAGGGCCACATTGTCCCTGGCTGGCTCCTGTTCCTTCCCCTCCACCCCCCTCAGCACAGTTCTGCCTCCCCAACCCTTGGCGAGCCTCAGGGGTACCCCCCAAGCCCTGTGTGTATCCCTCTTACAGCAAATTGTACGGTGGGAGCATGCTGGGCCCATAACCCTAAGGCTAACGGGTCAGGAGCATCCTTGCGGGCAGTTCAGGCAGTGGTCATGTCCACAGACCCTGGGGCCAGGGTGACTCTGAGTCCTGGCACTGCTATCTCTTTAATCTCAGAGCACCTGGTTTCCTCATCTGTAAAGCAGGGCAGGTGATAGCAGCGCCCACTGCACAGTACTGTCACACGTATGAAGTTGGTTTATAATTTTTAAAATGTTAGGCCGGGTGTGATGGCTCATCTGTAATTCCAGCACTTTGGGACGCTCAGGCGGGCAGATTATTTGAGGTCAGGAGTTTGAGACCAGCCTGGGCAACATGGCAAACTCCACCTCTACTAAAAAAATAAAAAATAAAATAAATACACGCAAATTAGCCAGGTGTGGTGGTGTGGACCTGTAGTATCAGCTACCCAGGAGGCTGAGGTGGGAGGATTGCTTGAGTCCAAGGAGTTCAGGGCTGCAGTGAGCCAAAATCGCACCACTGCACTGCAGCCTGGGTGACAGAGTGAGACCCCGTCTCAAAAAATAATAATAAAATAAAAATGGGCTGGGTGAAATGGCTCACGCCTGTAATCCCAGCACTTTGGGGAGGCCGAGGCAGGCAGATCACTTGAGCTCAGGAGTTCGAGACCAGCCTGGGCAACATGATGAAACCCCATCTCTACAAAAAATACAAAAATCAGTCAGGTATGTGACGCACACCTGTCGTCCCAGCTACTCGGGAGGCTGAGGTGGGAGAATCGCTTGAGCCCGGGGGGTCAGTGCTGCAGTGAGCCGTGTTCGTGCCACTGCACTCCAGCCTGGGCAACAAAGTAAGACCCTTTCTCAAAAAAAAATAAAAATAAAAATAGAATAATGAAGACACAACACCATTTTGCCTTCTCTTGTGGCCCTGAAGTAGGACTAGGGAGCTGCAGAGTTGGGCTGCAGTGAGCCCTCTGGGGGTGAGGAGGTGTGGAGGGGCATTTGTCCCTATGGTGATGACCCCAGAATCTGGGTTCCCTGAGGTCTTTGACAGCGTTGGGAAGCCTCTCACTCCCGTGCTGTCTACTGCCACTTCTTGCTACCGTCTGAAGGAAAACACAGGACTCACAGGCTTCTCTGCTCAGCTTGGTCTGTTTCTCCCCTGCTGTGGCGAGGAGCTGGAAAGCAAACAGAACCTGGGGGTCCCACTAGGGATTCACCTGGGTCTAAAGTCCTGCTAGGCGTGCAGCTCATGAGAATGCTTTGTGGCCCACAGGAGCTTTGGGGCTTCAGTCCTGTCCTTGGAATGCTGAAGAGTATCCTCTTCCAGATAAGCGAAGCCTCCTACTCCATGTTGACGTGTCGGGGACAGACCTGGAGTGTGATCCAACTTGGCCACTCAGCGGCTGTGACCTTGGGGAAATAATTTGACCTCTACAAGCCTCAGTTTCCCTTTCTATAAAATAGAGTGATATTGAAAGGGATGAACTGAAAAAAACTAAAAGACAGAAATGAAGTCCACAGGCTCACAGCCCGGGCGGCGCCCTGACAGCCCGGGGGGCGCCCCGGGCCCTGACAGCCCGGGCGGCG
>NW_016823924.1:0-1188 GCF_001698545.2 Rhinopithecus bieti | reverse complement strand
AAAAAAAAAAAAAAAAAAAGAAGGAAAAATGCAGACATAAACAATAAGTTTTTTATTGTTGTTGTTGTTTTTGAGACAGAACCTCGCTCGATATCGGCTCACTGAAACCTCTGCCTCCTGGGTTGAAGTGATTCTCCTGCCTCAATCTCCTGAGTAGCTGGGACTAAAATTAGTCACCACACCCAGCTAATTTTTTTGTTTTTAGTAGACATGGGATTTCACTATGTTGGCCAGGCTGGTCTCAAACTCCTGACCTCAAATGATCCACCTGCCTTGGCCTCCCAAAGTGCTGGGATCACAGGAGTGAGCCATCGTGGCTAGCCAACAACTCATAAGCTTTTAAATTAAGTGCTGTTCTGAATAGTGTGATAAAATATCCTCCCTCTCCATCCCACCCAGGATGGTAATCCTCCCTTTGTCCAGTGTATCCACACTGTAGGCAACACTCACCCACTAATCACTTAGTAGCCATCTCAGTTATCAGAGCGTATCACAGTGTTTGTATGTAAGCAACCCTTACTTTACTTAATAATGAGCCCAAAATGCAAGAGTAGTGGTGCTGCCAATTTGGCTTTGCCAAAGAGAAGCCATAAAGTGCTTCCTTTAAGTGAAAAGGTGGAAGTTCTCAATAAGTAAAAAAAAAAACCTTGTGCTGAGGTTGCTAAGATTTCAGGTAAGAATAAATCTCCCTTATTCGTGGAACTGTGAAAAAAAAAAGAGAAAAAAACTCATGCCAGTTTTGCTGTTGCACCTCAAACTGCAAAAGTTATGGCCACAGTGCATCATAAGTGCTTAATTAAGATGGAAAAGGCATTACATTTGTGGATGGGAGACATGAACAGAAACATGTTCTGATTGTCAGCATTCGGGTTTAGTATTTTTTTTTTTTTTTTTTTTTTTTTTTTTTGAGAGGGAGTCTCGCTCTGTGGCCCAGGCTGGAGTGCAGTGGCGCGATCCCGGCTCACTGCAAGCTCCGCCTCCCGGGTTCCCGCCATTCTCCTGCCTCAGCCTCCCAAGCAGCTGGGACTACAAGCGCTCGCCGCCACGCCCGGCTAATTTTTTGCATTTTAGTAGAGACGGGGTTTCACCGTGTTAGCCAGGATGGTCTCGATCTCCTGACCTTGTGATCCGCCCGTCTCGGCCTCCCACAGTGCTGGGATTACAGGCGTGAGCCACTGCGCCCGGCCT
>NW_016823923.1:6128-8447 GCF_001698545.2 Rhinopithecus bieti | reverse complement strand
TGTGTAATTAATTTCCACATGCTAGGTTTTTTTTTAGATTTAAATTTTTTGGAAAAGCAACCTCTGTATATAGTCTACAAAGGCTATAGAAGTTAGAAAATTTCCAAATAGAAAGAAATAAAATCTTAATAAGTAATTAAAACCCCAAACATGGTCAGTCGGCTGTCCATATCTTTGAGAACAGACGGTTAAACTGTCCCACTTTTGTTAGCCTTAGTCAGTTGCTTATATTGATTGGTGCAGTGGAGGAGGAATCTCCTTTTACCATGGAAGGAAAGGTACAGTACAATTGTTGAAATTCTATGAAGGCCATACACTCTAATCTCCTCATCAGGGAGAATTCTGCATCACGGGGAACCTTTATATTCCAGAAGGATTTTAGAAACTTTTTTTGCAACTTGATTTTGCCCTTTGGTATTGCATTTGTTTAAAAATTAAGAATTATTGCAACCTAAATTCTGGTTTATAACAATTGACTATAATTGAAAAAATACCATATTCCAATTTCAGAGTAGTTTTGGATTAAAAAAAATATTTCTAGACTTGCCAGATGAAAAGATTTTGGTCTTTTATGGAGTTGGAGTGTTTGGTAGAAAGAATGAGGAGAAATTATTGGGAAAAGGATTTCTAACTAATTGTAAAATTTCATTCTTGTCAGAAGGGATGTTTTGGATGTGAGCAAATGTTGACCTTTTTGATTATATTTAAAGTGATAGAGGCCAGGGTTCTCAGGCTGTTTAGAGTAGGCCAGAATTGGGATGTTTTGGCATATTTTGTGCTGGGAAACTGAGGATGGAAGGTATGATGTGTTATACTCTTCCTTATTATTTACTGAACCTTAGTAGGAAGTTGAAGGAAAGAAGTTTTTGGTGTACAGATATGTATAGGTAAGCCTTTCAGGCACTTACAATTGGGATTTTGTTTTAAAGCATATTGTAAACGATCTTGCTGTCTGAGTTCTGGACTCTTTTTATCTATGTTTAACTTTTTAAAACTGGTCTTTGTATTAGTTTGCTGGGGCTGCCATAACAAAGTGTCATACACTGGGGTGGCTGAAACAACAAAAATGTGTTTTCTCACAGTTCTGGAGGCTGGAAGTCCAAAATCCAGGGGCCAACAGGGTCGGTTTCTTTTGGAGGCTGTTCTCATTGCTTGTGGGTGGCCATCCTCTCCCTGTGTCTTCCTGTGGCCTCTCCTCTGTGCCTTGTGTTGTCTGGGTCCTGATCTTCTCTTCTTACGAGGATACCAGTCATGCTGGATTAGGACCCACTCTGATGATCTCATTTTAACCTAATCACCTCTTAAAAGACCATGCCTCCAAATGTGGTCAACTCTGAGGTAGTGGGTCTAGGACTTCAACATAGGAATTTTGGGGGGGGACACAGTTTAGCCCATAACAATTTCCTTATCATTTCTTCATGTGATTATTATTCTTGGGGTCATCAGGGGAGCCCTGTAATAGAATCTGTTTAGTTTTTATGGTCACTCTTGAATATAACCATTATTTCCAAGGTGAGTTTATAGGAGTGATGTGTTAGGGCCTATTTCCCAACATGCTTTTTATCCTTGAGTGCTGTGGATCAAAATCTAATAACTTTAGATCTTTATTTTGAAATCCTGTATTCTCAGGAGGTAGAGCTTCAGAATTTTAGTAGGTACATGCTAGATTCCGTTCTGTGAACAGAAAGAGCAGAGTCTTTCTGAACAGACAGAGCAGAACCAAAAATAATGGCATTGACCATCCTTTCAGGCTGGAATAGCAACAAACTACAAAGACAGAGGCCTATTATGCCAAACACTTATGAAACTGAATTTTATGTAATGGGACAGTTTCCTCATATTTCAATGGATAATCACACTAAACTACTTTGCTAAGTTGAATCCAGCAAGTTCTGCTTACAAAAGATAGCTTTCAAAAAAAAAAAAAAAAAAAGTCTTTGTAATATCTGTCAGTTTAGATGGGATATATTGAATAAAAATGTCACTTAAAATTTTGTTAATTTAAAAGAACATTATTTTGATAACAAAATATTTCACCGTTCTCTCACCACACCGTATCTTGAGAGCAATCTCCTATGCCTTCTCTACTACATGACAGTGATGTATTGAAGAAGTTCGTGCGTGTGTGGAAGGATTTTGTAAATTTCAAAGTGCCACACTGATGTTGGTTATACTTATCTATGGTGGGCCTTACGCTTTTAGGGGCAGTTTCTGCTTTGACTAAGCAGCTGGGCCACTACGTACCAGCTGCCAAACAATTCTAACTGCAAATATCCCACTGTTGAAGGAATTTTTTTTTTTTTTTTTTTTTTTTTTTTT
>NW_016823923.1:0-2372 GCF_001698545.2 Rhinopithecus bieti | reverse complement strand
ATATTAAAAAAATATATTTTTTTGCTAGTTACTATTTTGCTAGTTATTATATTTATCTTATAAAGTCTTGGTTCTTACAAAATCATAATCTGTTTTCAAAATATATATTTTAAACTCCTAATAAGATCTTTATTTAGTGTCACATTTATTTTATGAAGGGTAGATGCTTATTTTAGTGATAATTTGTCATTAAAATTATGTCAAAATGTCTTAAAATGTTGTTGAAACTGTAAACAAACTCATAACACACACAAAGCTAATTATGGATGCCATCTGTTTATTTTACAAAGCTTTTTTTTAAGACTATGGCATTGTCTGCTTATAATAAGCTTCAAGATTATTATAATGACTAAGTCCTATCCTTCAATTAGTGTAGTTGAAGATGGGAAGATAATTTGTTTGTTCACTGACCTTTTCCTGTGTCAGAGTGTATGAAATATGACATGTCATGATAAAGAAACTATTGTGAAGTGCATTTAGAAGATACTTAGTTTTATGAGAAAAAAAATGGCATCAAAGCAGCGCATGTGGCCAAAGTTTTGTTTAAATTCTTAGAACTTATTCAAGGTTTTAGATGAAAGGTAGATAATTCACTCTTTTCCATTGACTTAAGTGGAATTAAATTCTTAATTCTTAAATTCTTTTTTTTTTTTTTGAGACGGAGTCTAGCTCTGTCGCCCAGGCTGGAGTGCAGTGGCGCGATCTCGGCTCACTGCAAGTTCTGCCTCCCGGGTTTATGCCATTCTCCTGCCTCAGCCTCCCGAGTAGCTGGGACTACAGGTTCCCGCCACCTCGCCCAGCTAGTTTTTTGTATTTTTTAGTAGAGACGGGGTAGACCAGGATGGTCTTGATCTCCTGACCTCGTGATCCACCCGTCTCGGCCTCCCAAAGTGCTAGGATTACAGGCTTGAGCCACCGCGCCCGGCCAATTCTTAAATTCTTAAATTCTTAACTCAAGGTTAAGAATTTCTAAGTGATCCACCAAGTTTATGTTGACATGTATCCCTGTTTGTGTATCTGTAAGTCAGCACATGTTTTTGTACATACATATCTCTTGTGTTAGTGCAGAAGGCCAGGTACTTGCATGACAGCATCAGCCCAAGTAGTTATCAGCAGTTTGCTGAGAGAGCAGAGCGATCACACTGGCTCCGTTTTGCAATTGTGCCTACTAAGCATTACCCAAGCCAGTGTGGAGGGAAAGCAACCTGAAGGATCCATCTGCTCCCTTCTGCTACGCTGCCTTGATGCAAGATTACACTAATCTGGCTGCTTGTCAGGACGGGTTAGTGAAAGCATGCAAGTGGGTGAGACTTAGGGTGGACTAGTGCTTTGGAAAATCGTAAGCTGCCCTCTAGATGCCATGTTAAGTGCAGCAGAATAGGTTGATTATCAGCCACATCGAAGATTGCAGTGAAATAAATGTATAGTTTTTTGGTTAAAAATTAGTTTCAAAACTAAAATTCTTAAATATTGTTGGACCACAAATAAATCAAAATTGAGAAAAATAATACAGATAGTTTACAAATACTTTTAGGCATTAGTTTTTTTTTTTATGATTTGTGTATTGTGTTCATTCTTTCATGTTATTCCCCTAGCTCAAGCGTTTTAGTCAAGTATGTTTAAATGTTACATCTAATTAACTTCATTTTACCCAAAACTTTTGTGATTTTTCTTGTTTCTATTTATTTATCTTTTTCTACACCTACTGACTGGCAGACCTTGGCTTTGCAGGTTGAGCATCCTGTCACAGAATGCATTACTGGCCTGGACCTAGTCCAAGAAATGATCCGTGTTGCTAAGGGCTACCCTCTCAGACACAAACAAGCTGATATTCCCATCAACGGCTGGGCAGTTGAATGTCGGGTTTATGCTGAGGTAAAAATGAATAGTGTTGGGAGGAAGGGTGGTGGTTGTGTCCAGAGTCATAAGACCTGGTATAGCCAAACAATGAGGTAAAGTTAGGGTTTTATAACGTTGCCAACTATTGGATTGTGTAATCCATAATTAAACCAGAAAAATATTAGATAATTTTGACCTAATTCCAGATAGTTTTAAATAATTGGGTTTAGTTAATTGTCATGTATTCGTAGATGGGGAAATAAATAGCTACCAATCCTTTAAGAGGCAACAAAGCATTAGTTAAATATTCTTGAGCTTGAATGGACCATGGTTTTTGTTTTGTTTGCATTTTCTTTGTTTATTTTCAAACAACACTAAGAAGTAACATTTCTTTCCACGGGTTTTTTTTTTTAAATGCCCACCTTGGGTACACATTAGTTGTTGATCGGATACTTAAAATTTTTCCCAACATTGTTTTTTGTATAATTTTCTCCTTTATTATTATATGAAAATAACAATCAAAATTTAAATTG
>NW_016823922.1:77035-80520 GCF_001698545.2 Rhinopithecus bieti | reverse complement strand
CTCTAGAAGATGACATTGGAAAAACCCTTCTGGACGTTGGCTTAGGCGAAAAGTTCATGACCAAGAACCCAAAAGCAAATGGAACAAAAGCAAAAATAAATAGGCGAGACTTCATTAAACTAAAGACCTTCTGCACAGGAAAGCAACAGTCAGCAGACTAAACATATAACCCAGAGAGTGAAAGAAAATCTTCACAATATATACATCTAAAAGATAACCAATATCCAGAATCTACAAGAAACTCAAACAAATTAGCAAACAAACAAACAATCCCATTAAAAAGTCAGCTAAGTACGTGAATGAACAATTCTCAAAAGCACATACACAAATGGCCAACAAACATAGGAAAAATGTTCAATATCACTAATGATCAGGGAAATGCAAATCAAAACCACAATGTGATACCATCTTACTCCTGCAAGAATGTTCATAATCAAAGAATGAAAAAATACTAGATGTTGGCCAGGCACAGTGGCTTACACCCGTAATCTCAACACTTCGGGAGGCCAAGATGGGCAGATCATTTAAGGTCAGGAGTTTGACACCAGCACGTACAACATTGTGAAATCCTGTACATACTAAAAATACCAAAAAAAATTACCCGGGCGAGGTGTCACATGCCTATAATCCCAGCTGCTCCAGAGGCTGAGGCAGAAGAATGGCTTGAACCTGGGAGGCAGAAGTTACAGTGAGCCAAGATCATGCCACTGCTCTCCAACCTGGGTGAAAGAGCAAGACTCCATCCATCTCAAAATAAATAAATAAAAACAATAGATGTTGATGTGGAAGCGGTGAAAAAGGAACACGTGTACACCACTGGTGGGAATGTGAACTATAAATGAGTGGATAAAGAAATTGTGGTATATATATGATCGAATACTACTCAGCCATAAAAGGAATGAATTAATGGCATTCGCAGCAACCTGGAAGAAACTGGAGACTATTATTCTAAGTGAAGTACTCAAGAATGGAAAACCAAACACTGAATGCTCTCACTCATAAGTGAGAGTTAAGCTATGAGGATGCAAAGGCATAAGAATGATAAAATAGACTTGGGGAAAAGGGTGGAAAGGGGGTGAGGGATAAAAGACTACAAATTGAGTTCAGTGTATACTGCTCGGGTGATGGGTGCACCAGTCTCAAAAATCACTGCTAGAGAACTTATGTAATTAAATACCAAANATTTTCAGTAGAAACAGGGTTTCACTATATTGCTCAGGCTGGTCTCGAACTCCTGATCTTGTGATTTGCCGGTCTCAGCCTCCCAAAGTGCTGGAATTATACGCATGAGCCACCACAAACAGCCTGGATGTGGACAATTTTAAGAGGCCATTAATCTACCTCATACAGGTCACTATCATAAACATTACCCACAGCAAAATATGTTTTGCCTTCTTTCCATGTCTCACTTTTCTGACTGCACAAACCACAGTGAAACATACTAGCTCTGCTATGAAGTGGTTGGATGACCCTAGGCCACTGCTTTGACCTCCCTCAGCCTCTTTCCTCATCTGCAGTCTAAGGCTGACTCTCACTGCATCAGAAAATGACAGTGGAAGAGTAAATTGACATGTGTAAGACATTAGTCACAGAGCCTGGTGCCTGATGAGCCCTGGGTAAACATTCCTTTCAGTCCTTTCCTTTCACCATCCCATTTTCTTGCCTTCACCCATCTCCTCCTTCAACTCCTTTCTCTTCAGTAACTTTCTCAGTCTAACCTGCCAATTAAAGAAGCCACACTACCGATTCTCTCATAACTCTGATGGTAGGTTCTTGTGATGGAGTCTGCTATCCACTCAAGGCAATGGGTATTATTTATATGGAGAGGTCTGTTTGCAACAAGAAATCCTTCTTTTGTTCACACAAAACTTATACACGATTTCTCTTAACTTACACATACTAGTCTCAATTCTCCCTTGTTATTTCATACATGCACTTCATTATTTTATTCTTCAGTCTTTCTCCTTACACCTTAAAATTAAGATACTATAAAACAAAATAAAGGCCTGGGCCAGAAAAGGGTATTTCTTCAGCAAGATGAATGCTTTCCTTTTCAAGATGAATGCTATCTGCAAGGCAGCCCTGAAGCCTATATCTGGGTTTGGCTTACATCAAAGCCGTTCAACTCTAGGACACATTCTTAGATTCCCAGGAGATAATGATTGTCACGGAAGCCACACCCACTCTGAGCATTCCTACTGTTGGGTAAAGGAATGTTTACAGAATGTTGTGCATGAGTTACTTCTCCTAAATGCTTCTACTCCTGGGAGCTAAGTTTCCCCACTAACCAGCTTCATCTCCAGCTGGCCTGCTTGGACCCTGACTGGAAAGTACCTCCCCAGTCTGGATGGCCAGGGTGACACCTTTGCCTATTCCCATAATTATAATTGCTCACACAATGATGCAGCACTCACTAGGCACCAGGCAAATCCTAAGTGCTTTTCATGTAGCTACAGTCATGACAAAAAAATTCCCAATTGCCACCATCCCCATTTTACAGATTAAAAAAAAAGAACTGTGGCGGAGAAGTATGTGTCCACTGTCACGTAACTCCATAATTTAACCTCATCCTCCACTTCATCTGGTAAGAGGATATCTAAGATTTACAAGGTCTCCTGAATGACATCCACCTTCAAAATGATTTTGTCCCATTTACTTTCAGGATTTGACAGCCAACATTTTGCTTTCTGTCTCATCCTTTACTTATGCACCTGTTCCCTAATACTGCACTCACAACTGCACAGCCCCGCTTGAAAGCTAGCTTTTAGAAACCTCAATCTTTTTTGGAAAAAAAAAGGCCAGGTTCCAAGTCTCACAAAAGGTCATTTTTTATTCTATTGTCAACTATTTGCATGGCCATTCTCTGGTCATAAACAACTGCACTAGAAACAGAAAGTGTAATGAGAAGAAAGTAGGAAGAGGGTGAGTTTCTAGATAGACACACAGGCAAAATATTCCAAATTCAGAAAATTCATAAAATGCACACAGGCAGTGTAGCTTTGAGCAATGACAGCCCCAATTGCCACGTTCTATGGCTGTTGGCCTCTTACTTCCTTCTCAACCTGCCCTTCCTGGTCTTGCTTTCTAAGACCAACACAAACAACCTGGGAGCTGAGGTCAGATCACAGCACATGGCACTGGGTGGTAGGGTTGGAAAAGGTAGAAAAGGAAGAGTGTTTGACTCATGAAGACATGACTCACCTAGGCACACATCACCTAGGCAGGCAATAGATTACTAAAGGACTTTCCAGGACTCATGGTCATTATCCAGAATGAATGACTGAGGCAAGAGTCTTGACCAATCGAGTTTGATTGAGCCAGAGCTTGATGGTGCACCCTGGGAAAACATGAGTTGTAAAACCCTCTGTGGTTTGTGTTCTCTCTGAAGAGGTTTCTGGAAGCTTAGTATGTATACACTTGATTAAAAGAGAGAAGGCAGGTAGGAAGAGATGCAATGGTCAGAAAACAATTGATCTAATCTAGTG
>NW_016823922.1:71489-74374 GCF_001698545.2 Rhinopithecus bieti | reverse complement strand
GCAGAAATTAAAGAAAGTAAAGTACACTGAAAACAGGGCCAAACAGGCAATGAGATTTCACGTGTGTGGTTTGACCTTTGACTTAGGCTTTTGTACGTTGGCATAATTCTGGGGTCTCCATCTCTTCTCCCCTGATTCTTCCCTTAAAGTGAACTGTCTGCATGTGCAGTGGCCCACTAGCACTTAAGAAGGGAGCCTGTGTAGTGTGTTTCCTGGAGTACAGTTGAAAAACAGAGACCAAAATAAAAGCTATGTATGTCAATAATTTTGGTCTCCTAATAAAATCCTGTTATAAATTTGTGTCATTTTTGTGTTACCTTGGCATCTATTTTTAATCTTCCTTGAACACACCCAAATTCTCTCTCTCTCTTTTTCTCTCTCATTCTCTGTCTGCATTGAGATGTATATTTACTACCTACTTTCTCTAAAACTCAGCAAGGGCTTCCTCAGATAAATGTTAACTTTATCTATTTACAAAAGCACAATTTAAATACACCTTTTTTTTTAAATAGTGAGTTTTATGGGTTCCACACATAAAGTTTTAAAATCAAAAATCTAAAGTATTTCTGTCTCCCTCTATCTTTATGTGCACATGTATATGTTGTATGTTGTACCACATATATGTATATGTCCATATCTAAGTTTATATAGTGTTTATACATGGTATCAAATTAATACAAAAATAAATGAGTACTCAATTAAGTAAATAATCCCAAATACTTTTCAACACATGTGATTTTAGTAATCTTCAATAATGGAAGAACGCCTCAAATGAGCATGCATACCTATCTGCAGCCTCCTTATAAAAATTATCAGCCAAGAATTTTATATCCAGCAAAACTAAAGTCCATAAATAAAGGAAAGATAACAGTCTTTTTCAGACAAACAAATGCTGAGAGAATTTACCACTACCAAGCCAGCACTGCAATAACTGCTCAAAGGAGTTCTGAATATTGAAACAAATCCTGGAAACACATCAACACAGAACGTCTTTAAGCATGAATCTCACAGAACCTATAGAACAAAACTACAATAAATAAATGAATAAAACCAAGGTCTCCAGGCAACAAATAGCAGGATGAGTGGAACAGTACCTCACATCCCAATACTAACATTGAATGTAAGTGGTCTAAATGCTCCACTTAAAAGATACAGAATTGCAGAATTGATAATAATGCAACAAGCAAGTATCTGCTGCCCTCAAGAGACTCCCATAACCATAAAGGGTCATATAAACTTAAGGTAAAAGGGTAGAAGAAGATACCCCATGCAAATGGCCACAAAAGTGAGCAGGAGTAACTATTCTTATATCAGAAAAAACTAACTTTAAAGCAACAGCAGTTAAAAAAGACAAAGAGGGACATTTTATAATAATAAAAGGACTTGTCCAACAGGAAAATATCACAATCCTAAATATATATGCACCTAGCACTGGAGCTCCCAAATTTATATAACTATTACTACTAGACCTAAGAAATGAGATAGACAGTAACACAATAATAGTGAGGGACTTCAGTATTCTACTGACACCACTAGACAGGTCATCAAGACCGCAAGTCAAGAAAGAAACAATGGATTTAAACTATGCCCTAGAGCAAATAGACAAGATATATTTACAGAATATTCTACCCAACAACCCAGCATGTACATTCTATTCATCAGCATGTGGAACTTTCTTCAAGATAGGTAATATGATAGGCCACAAAACAAGTCTCAAAAACTTTAAGAAAATGGAAATTATATGAAGTACTCTCTTAGACAACAGTAGAATAAAACTGGAAATCAACTCCAAAAGGAACCTTCAAAACCATGCAAACACATGGAAATTATAACTTGCTCCTGAATGATCATTGGGTCAAATATGAAATCAAGAAAATTAAAACTTCTTTGAACTGAACAATAGTGATGCATCCTATCAAAACACCTGGAATTTTGCAAAGAGTGTGCTAAAAGTTCATAGCCTTAAATGCCTACATCAAAATGACTGAAAGAGCACAAGTAGACAATCTAAGGTTACATTTTTAGAAATTCAAGAAACAAAAACACACCAAACCCAACTCCAGCAGAAGAAAGAAAATAACCAAGATAAAAGCAGAACTAAATGAAGTTGAAACAAAATCATAGAAACTATAAATAAAATGTAAAACTGGTTTTTTGGAAAAACAAATACAATTGATAGACCATTGGGAAGATCAAATAAGAAAAGAAGCAAGGAGTCAAATGAGCTCAATTAGAAATGAAATGGGAGCTATTACCACCAATGCCACAGAAATATAAAAGATCACTGAAAGGTACTATGAACACATTAATGTGCATAAACTAGAAAACCTAGAGTGGATGAATAAATTCCTAGAAATATAAAATCCTCCTAGATCAAATCAGAAAGAATTAGAAACCCTGAACAGGCCAACAAAAAGCGGCAAGATTGAAAAGATAATTTAAAAATTAACAACAAAACAAAACAAATTCAAGGATGATTCCACATGCTAGAGAAAGATGGAATTCTCCCTAAATAATTCTATGAAGCCAGTATCACCCTAATACCAAAACCAGAAAAGGACATAACAAAGATAACTATAGACAAAAATCCCTGATGCACACAGATACAGAAATTCTTAACAAAATACTAGCTAACTGAATCCAACAGCACATCAAAAAGATAATCCACCATGATCAAGTAGGTTTCATATTAGGGATGCAGGAATGGTTCCACATACACAAGTCAATAAATGTGGTACACCACATGAACAAAATTTAAAAATCACATGATCCTCTCAATAGATACTGAAAAGGTACTTGACAACATCCAGCATCGTTTTATGATTAAAACTCTCAGAAAAATTGGCACACAAACCCACAGCCAACATAATACTGAATGAGAAAAA
>NW_016823922.1:64147-68066 GCF_001698545.2 Rhinopithecus bieti | reverse complement strand
TTTTGGCTTACCCAAGCATGTATGAGGCATCTCCAAAGAGGTGAAGGAGCAATTCAAAAACTCAAAAATCACACAAATATCAAAACAAATAAGGCTGTTTCCCTCATCTGAAATTAAATCCAGGATGTAGCAGTAGAAGCATAAAACTTTTAACTAGTCAATGACAAGGTAAAGTGGCTTTTATTCTTCTTTTCTCAGAGGATCTAAGGCAAGCAGTTTGAGTTTAAAAAAAAAAAAAAATTGGCTTTGTTTTAAGTCAGATTTTGCTCTGTAATTTAGTCAAAAGAAATTTTAAGGGTAGCCGTAACACTATTAGTTGTCTTTCTTTGAAATTCAATCCTCTGATAAACCATATGGAATAAGAGTGCTCTAAAATATGTTTTTAAATTAGAAATCCCAATTTAAAGAATCCATCTTCTGGCCATGAACTATTAGAATTTCCAGTGGTGTATTGATTCTAAGTGACTTGATCCAACAGCCTCTTCAGTGAAAAACCAATCCCAGTGATCTTTTCCCCCACCCCAACAAAATAAAATATGTACTCTCAGGAACAGGCTTAGGAAAGCAACAGACTCGTGTTGCCACAGCTCTATCCAAGCAAAAAGACCTGGGGTGACAAAAGTCCAAGATGGATGGGATTTTTTATGACAAGCCCTCCTGGGAGTTTAACACATTTGGAAAACAAAAGAAAAAATATAAAACCTCAGGTTCTCAGTCATGTTAAGCCTGGTCACCTAATATGACTCAAAAATGATTCCCCCCCTGATGGTGGAGACCAAGAGTGAGTGCTCTGACACAGTCACAAATCACACCCTCAATGACATATGACAAGATGAGAGAAAACTTTATCCAGTACCTCCCTTTAGGAACAACAAAAAGGAAATAGATAAAGGAAAAGACTATTTCTGGGAGGAAATGGATTAAACAATCAAAATATTCACACCCCAACATCACTAAAAAGTACACCAGAATTACTACACCAAGACTAGTACAACACAAATCTTCTCTCATTAATAAAATTTGGTGGAGGAAACAGTGATTTTACCATCCAAATGGAAAGAATGCACAGAGAGAAGCTAGGAAACTTGAGACAAATACATTTTTACCCTTTAGCTGGCTTGTATTTTTCTGCATTCCTGCACATCCAAAACAAGGTTATGGCAGTAAATCAAGTTTCAGTGATAATACAGGTCATGGAAGAAAGAAAAGAAGTTCAGTTAGCAAAGCTGGTCCTGTGTCAGTGAAAACTTGGAGGTAGCAGCCCTCAGAGAAAATCAATGCTAAATGTTTTATCTTTAAGGTATCAGATTCAGTCCATTTTCCCAGATCCAGATAAGGGAAGACATGCATGCGTTAATAATGATTCTCTATGATGTAAATTTTTTCCACAAAAGGAAACTGTGCAGGGCCACTTGCATTTCTTGGCCCTCTGACAGGCACGTCAAAATTTGTCAAAGAACTACATCGTGGGCTAAAGATATTTTTATTTTCTTCAACTAACAGGTGTTTCTAGAGGTGGAATTGGATGTTCTGTAGTTACAGAACTTTAGCCAATTTAAAGGCCTGCTTCACCATAATTTAGAGCTCCTGTTAGATTTGGATTTGACCAAGTAAAAGGGTTTTGGACATTAGACAGGGTGAAGAGTTGGTCAAATCCAAAGGAAGAATGATTTAAAAAAGAAAAAAAAAAACACAAATAGCGATCACACTATTTACATACTGTTGAACACTCTAAGCATAAGGAGAGTTTAGAATGAAATAGTAATAAGTTTATCTTGCAGCTACCAAATTCTAAAACAAAACCCCAAACCAGCTCCTTAGTTGAGCAGGGACAAAGCTGCAGTCTGATCTCCATTGTCACAGGAGCAGGAAACTCATATTCCTTTTAGGAAGTGAGCAAAGCTCCATGAGGAGAGGAGTTCCATGAAAAAACAAACTCAGATCTCAAACAAAAAAATCAGAGAGAGCAGGGACCTCAGGAGAAAGTAGGATCCAATTCTCAGAAAGTCACACGATTGGTCAAAACTAAAGCTCTATAGTTGGTACTGAGCATGAACAAAAAAGAAGCCCTGCAGGTCAAAGGTTCTAAACTCCATTAAGAGGACCCCTTCGTGGTTGGCAAAATGTTAACCAAATTGAGTGCCTGATTCAAGTTTCTGAATCAATTGAGGTTTATTGGACCAGAGTTTGAGGGCATATTCTGGAAAAACACAAGCTGTAGAAACCCTCTGTGGCTTGTTATGTGTTTGAGGAGGTTTTCAAGAGGTCTGACCTTTATACATCATCTTAAAGGAAGAAAGGCAGGTAGGAAGAGACAAGTAGGGGGAAGAATATTTGGTCTCATCTTGTCTTTATTCTGTACACAGAAAGAAAATGTGTTATCAGTGTAAAGTCTAACAGACTTTAGTTTTAGGAGCTAGACTTAGCTTGCACACTTAAAGTTACAATTGAAGTGACCTTGCTTTATGGGAGAATATACACTTTAAGACGAAGATGAAAATGAAGAGGAAAAAACCTGCTATGCACTGGAGACCTTTATGTTTGCACTTCATTTAATGCTCATAATGACCCTTTAATCAATTACTATTATTCATCTATCCCAAAACATCAATGAACTTGTCCCTTATCTCAGAGCCCATTAAAGATGAAACCAGGACTCAGATTCACATTTCTGAATCTAAAACTCATGCTTCCAGCAAAAGAAACTATCAACAGAGTGAACAGACAAGCTAAGAAATGAGAGAAAATATTTAGAAACTATGCATTTGACAAAGGTCTGATACCCGGCATCTATACGAAACTTAAATAAATTTACAAGAAAAAAACCATTAAAAAGTGGGCAAAGGACATAGAGAGACACTTTTTAAAAGAAGTTATACATGTGGCCTACAGCACATGAAACAGCTCAATATCACTGATCATTACAGAAATATAAATCTAAACCACAACCAGACACCATCTCACACCAATCAGAATGGCTATTATCAAAAAAATAAAAAGATAACATGCTGGCAAAGTTGCAGAAAAAAGGGAATGCTTATACACTGTTGGTGGCAGTGTCAATCAGTTCAATCATTGTGGAAAGCAGTGTGACAATTCCTCAAAGAGCTAAAAGCAGAACTACCACTTGACCCTGCAATCTCATTACAGGTTGTATACCCAGAGGAATATAAATCATTCTACCATAAAGACACATTCACACAAATTTTCATTGCAGCACTACTTGCTACAGAAAAGACATGGAATCAACCTATCCATGAAAAAAAGAATAAGATCTTGTCTATTGCAGGAACATAAATGAAGCTAGAGAATAATACCCTTAGCAAACTAATGCAGGAACCAGAAAATAAAATATTGTATGTATATGTGGGCACTAAGTAAAGAGAATACATGGACGCGATGGGAGTAACACACACCAGGATATTCTTGAGGGTGGAGGGTGGAGGCAAAACAACAGAAGAAAAAATAATTATTGAGTATTAGCCTTAGTACCTAATTGATGATATAATCTGTACATCAAACCCCCATGACATGGGTTTACCTATATAACAGACCTACATGTGTACCCCTGAAACTAAAACAAGCATTTTTTAACAACCACAATGAATTTCAAATATCAACAATTTAATCTCCAATCCTTCTGCATTCAAAATATTAAGATTTGTTTTAAAAAGAAAACTTTTATGCAAAAATTCTCAATAAAATACTGGCAAACCGGATTCAGCAGCACATTAAAAAGCTTATCCACCATGATCAAGTGGGCTTCATCCCCGGGATGCAAGGCTGGTTCAACATTCGCAAATCAATAAACGTAATCCAGCATATAAACAGAACCAAAGACAAGAACCACATGATTATCTCAATAGATGCAGAAAAGGCTTTTGACAAAATTCAACAGCCCTTCATGCTAAAAACCTCA
>NW_016823922.1:50126-62383 GCF_001698545.2 Rhinopithecus bieti | reverse complement strand
AAAGACACATGCACACGTATGTTTATTGCGGCACTATTCACAATAGCAAAGACTTGGAATCAACCCAAATGTCCATCTGTGACAGACTGGATTAAGAAAATGTGGCACATATACACCATGGAATACTATGCAGCCATAAAAAAGGATGAGTTTGCGTCCTTTGTAGGGACATGGATGCAGCTGGAAACCATCATTCTTAGCAAACTATCACAAGAAGAGAAAACCAAACACCACATGTTCTCACCCATAGGTGGGAACTGAACAATGAGGAAACTTGGACTTGGGAAGGGGAACATCACACACTGGGGCCTATCATGGGGAGGGGGCAGGGATTGCATTGGGGAGTTATACATGATATAAATAATGAATTGATGGGTGCTGACGAGTTGATGGGTGCGGCACACCAACATGGCATAAGTATAAATATGTAACAAACCTGCACGTTATGCACATGTACCCTAGAACTTAAAGTATAATAATAAAAAAAAAATCTACCAAAGATGATAAAATACTATTATAAACTATAGCAATTTAGGATAAATACGCATAACTTTAAGAAGATATTTTTAATATTTTATTTTACTTGTGATGGAAACTGAAAGAAGAAAATTTTCAACTCACGCAAAATGAAGTTCCAGTGGACAATATGTTGTCGCGCATCCACTGCCTTAAGAAGTTTGGTTTGGAGACCATAACCATGGAGATTGTGTAAGGAAAGGTAAAATGGAAAGCAAACATCAGACTCCCAAACAGTCCCCATGGTGTTAAGTCAGTGTCATTGATAATGTTACCGGATTTGGGAGCTGAGGCAAAGAGAGTGAGACGGAAACAGAGAGACAAAAAGACCCACTGCTTGATTCCAAGAAGAGGTGTAGAATAAAACCTGTAGGCATAAAAGAAACACAACCTGCTGAGGTGCTTGCTGAAGGCAAAGGTAATACAGAGTGGGTAGTAAAAGTAGGTAGTCATCAATACCAGCTGTGACCAAGTGACCAGTTGCAGAAACAGGGATTGTAATTGTCATGAGTATTTTATCCTCCTTTTGTTAAAAACTTGTTTGTGAACATATGCACTTGCACTAAGGAAATCCCTTCATTTTATTTCCTTTTTTCTTTATCATGTGACATAAAATTAATGACTTCAAAAAAAATAAAAAGAAAACTTTTAATGAGCAGATTTAATTAGCTTCTTTTCTCGAAAATAATAATAAAATATAACTTGTATTTCACTCTACACAATTGTACCTACCAGAATTCAAAGAAAGGAAAGTTGGTTGCCTCTAACAGAAATAACCATACAGACGTCATTGAAGAGACAGGGTCTGAAATGGGCCTTAGGACAAAAAACAATTAAGGAGGTTGAGTGTCTGAGTTGAACCGGCAGACCCTGAAACAGCAACAGATGAACAAATATACTCAGACACAAATATCCAACGAAAGATAGGGCTGGGCTGCCTAGCCACTCACACATACCAAGAAAGTTCCAGAAAAGAGTTAGTAGCCCTGGCCCCAAACAGCCAGCTAAGTTTGCATTTATTTAGTACAGATTAAATTACAAACATCTTGAGTAAACACCACTAGAGGGTAATGATATTAACAACCTCCCAAGTAGAGAGCAATCACGAACCTGCAGATAATCAAAGGGTGTTCTTAAGACCACCTGAGTAAACTCCACTTCAATCCTATGTATCTACACCTTTTGAGAGAATTCAGCTGCCTTCAGCCAAATCTTTTATTGCAGTTATGCAACACCCCCTGCCCCCAGCCTTCCAAGAAGGTTTGTGACTATTTCCTGTAACTATCTTTACAATTTTTCCTCTAAAATCTTTTCCACCACCCTGACTAAACTCCCACATCTCCCCCTTTTCTGTTTCTCATATCTTTCTCAAATTATATATATATTTCTTCCTACTTGTTCCCAAAGCTCTAAGTCTAGCTTACCTTCTTTTGGGAACCATGGGTTAAGTGATACAATTTGCATTAGGTCCCATAATTGAGGCTGCAAAACCGAGGCTCCAGTGGCTTAAAGCAGTTGTTTGAATACTTTTAGATACTGCTCCTATTGTGTTGATAACTGTTGTCCCGTGATAAAACCCTACCCTGAACAATCCCTCAAAATTGGAGATCCTAAGCGGGCACCATGACCTACTGACTTACTGACTTATCGACTTACTGGCTTACCAACCACGTAGTCTTCACCTTAGTTTTTGAAGGTTCTGTCATGATTATTTGCAGCTATACCTCAGACCTGGGCACCAACATGCCAGGTCCTTACATGGGGCACCAACTGTGTGTGTTCAACTGGCAGATCCCGACCCAGCAATGGATGAACAAATACACTCAGACACTAATATCTAGTGAAAGAGCAGGCTAGGTGGCCAAGTCACTCACGGACAGCTAGAAGCATTGGGTAAAGAGTTAGCAGCAGGGGCCCTGATCAGCCAGTGAAGTTTGCATTTATTTAGTACAGATTAAATGACAAAGACAAAGGTCTTGAGTAAACACCACTACAAGGTAATTGACACTGCTGACCTCCCCCAGAGTAGCTCCCCCAGCCTAAGATTAAATGTTAGTTTCAGGACTGCCTGAGTTAAGCTATTTAGATAAACTCCTCTTCATTCCTGTGTATCTATGCCCTAAGCTTTTAAGATAATTCAGCTGCCTTCAGCCAAACCTTTTACTGAAGCTATGCAAACCCTCAGACTCCAAGAAGGTTTGTGACTATTTCCTATAACTACCTTTATAAATTTTCTTCTAAAATATTTCCCACCACCTTGACTGAAGTCCCACAGTTGAGAAGACAGGGAAGGGCATAGACAAGCAAGAAAAAATTAGAACAAGTTTGGCCATTAGAAAGTAACATGTCGATCAGGTCTTTCAACACAGATCAAAAAAAAGGGAGATTAGGGCCATGCTATGAGGATACTGAATGGCAGACTACGTAATGGGAACTTCATCCTACAGATAAGAGAAGTCACTGGAAAGCTTTGAGAAGGTCACAAACATGACAAACAGCATTTCTGGGAAGATTACTCTGACCAGTATTAGGCAAGATAAGTTGGGAAATGATCTTCAACTTTGGCAACTTAATAGAAATATCTTTTAAAAATCTCTATTTCTTTTCTTTTCTTTTCATGTTTAATTTTGAAATAATTTCAGACTTTCAAAATGTTCCAAAATAGGCAAAGTCCTCCCATGCTATTCATTCAACTTCCCAAATATTAACATTATAGATATGCACCTAATAATCAAAATCAATAAATGATTATTAACACTATAAAAGGAATGCCTGTACAGACCTTATCCAAATCTCCTCTATGTTCTGACTAATGTCCTTTTTCTGGACCAGGATCCAACCTAGTATCACATATTGCTCTTCACTGTACTGTTCTCTCACTCTCCTTTAATCTGGGAAAGTTAGGATTTACATTTAAGAGCTTCACATTTTTGAAGAGCATTGGCTACTTATTTTGTAGAGTGAACCTCAGTTTGGACTTTTCTATTACTTTCTCATGATTAAACTCAGGTTATACACTTTGTACAAGAACACTACAGGTATGATACTGCATCTTCTCCATCTGTTATATTACAATGCCCTATGATGTCGTTAACACTGATTACCGGGGATGTTAACTTTGATCACTGGGCTAAAGTTCCTCCACTGCAAAATGACCCTTTTCCTAATCCCTGGACCACACCACACATCAGCCAA
Source organism: Rhinopithecus bieti (assembly GCF_001698545.2). Classification (NCBI taxonomy): domain Eukaryota; kingdom Metazoa; phylum Chordata; class Mammalia; order Primates; family Cercopithecidae; genus Rhinopithecus; species Rhinopithecus bieti. The sequence continues at coordinate 58,672 of NW_016823922.1, read as the reverse complement.
ATCAGATACACTTGAGGGACGGTACAGGTATTGGTAGGCTTTAAATGCCCTACAATTGACTCTAATCAGTATCCGGAAACACAAAAATATGGCTTAGACAGTGAAGATTAGAATCCTGAAAATCAGCTAGGAGACCATTCCTAAGGCTTCTCTTAAAAATATATATATAATTCTAAACAAAAGAAAATACATCTGGATTTTGGCATGGACATATGGTAGAGAAATAGAGGAAAAGCAGAAATCACCTCATGGGGAAAGAGATGAGTGAGTAGACTTCAGTCCAATTAAAAAAAAAAAAAAAACAGGCAGAATCAGGTGTGATGACACTTGCTTGTAATTCCAGCATTTTGGGAGTGAAAGTGGGCAGATCACTTGAGCCCAGAAGTACCTAGGCTGGTGAAACCCCATCTCTACAGAAACAAACACAATTAGCTAGGCATTCTGGCACATGCCTGTGAATCCAGCTACTCAGGAGGCTGAGGCAGGAGGATCACTTGAGCTCACAAGGTTGAGGCTGCACTCAATTGTGATCTCGCCACTGCACTTCAGCCTGGGTAAGAGAGTGAGACACTCTCTCTTTAATTAAAAAAAAAAAGGTAAAATAATGTTCTAAGGTCAGATCTAATACAAAAGCTGCGTCCTATTCTGTGACGTTTAGATGCTATAATTAAAATAGAACATGGAGGTGTTTCCATAGGAATAGCTGAAAGCTTCCATACTTTTCATGCAGCTGCATCATATTCTATTGTGTAGATATAAAGTAACCTGTTTAAATAGCATCGTGCTGGTGAAAGTCTGGATTTTTCCCAATATTTTGTTGTTAAACAAACAGTACAGTGAATAACCCTGATAAGTGTCTTTTTTCATGACTGAGAGTGTGATAAATATTTCCCAGTAAAGTTTGGGAGGCAAAAATACATATTTTTTTAAATTTTGACATGTATTAAGAAATTTTACTCTATAAGGTTTGTACATATTTTTATGTTTCAAGAAAAGCAGGGGAGGGTAATATTACCTCAGTTGCTCTCACACAAAACTCCTGAGTGACAGGACCTTTAGGGACACAGACACAAGGCAATATCCCTGGTGCCCACACAAGGCAGGTTCATCTGGATCCTGGGAAGCTCCAGGAAAGGTGAGGATGCCCTCTAGAGGACACCCTGCTAAGGATCAGAAAGGGGCCAAAGAACTTGAGAGATTACAGCAGGTCTTAAACTAAGGGAAAGTTCAAGTGGAGGACATTAAGGTTCAAGGAGCAAGCTGAGGTGAGAAAGTGGTAGAGACTGATGGAAGGAGAAGGTAAAAAGCTCCAGGGAAGCTAGGGGAGGCACATCAGGGCTCTCCACTCCTCCTCAGCATTGAACTTTGTAGTGGTCATGCTGGTGGGGCTCTGTGAGCTCTAGAATGTCCAGTACTATCTGGGGACTCCACCCGCTCAAGGCCAGCAGGACTCCCTCCCCCAGCTCTGACAACAAGCAATGTCTCCAGACTTTGCCAAATGCTTTTCCCAATGAAAAATTTGCCCCTGGCAGAAGCAGTAATCTACACTAATCTATAAAAGCAAATCAACACTAAAATCCATCACCTCTTGGTAGAAGAATTACAAGTGTGAGATGGGTAAAATGGAGGTCTTCAATATTTACTGAAACGACTTTTACTTAATCAGCAATTGGATGTCCCAGAAGGCATGTTTAGGGGTGATGCCACATGGCTGCCTGTATCTCACAGCAGAAAGGATATGGGTTTTCCAAGGGTCTGTAACCATGAACCGGAAAGGTCTGGAACTGCGAAAGGTAATGACATGCACTGGGTTACATTAAAAAGTGGGATGTAGGGAATTCTGTAGCTACTGGGAGTAAAAAATACACAGTGTAAACCCAAATCCCATTCTGATTCTCTCACCATCTTAGGGCCATCTTGGCTATCTATGAATGGTAGCATTTAGGTCCCTGGCCTGTACACTGTCTAGTTCAGGGATCTAAACGCTCTCTTATTATGGAGAAAGATGACATTTTGAACATTCTCATCCTTCACTCCTTCACCTCTCACACCCGTCAACCTCTCAAACCTCTTGCCACTCCTGGAATTCATTCTCAATTCACTGAGCTCCATTTCTGTCTCTCATCCATTCCAAGATATGGTGGGTCCAGATGGTGGCTTCTGCCCATGATTTTGTTAAAAAAAGAAAAAAAAAGACTTTCAAAATTACTTTGCCTGACACTTCCCTAAACTGACCTCCACCTGCAGCACCATGATCATACCAGCAGCATTTGGACATGTTTTGTGGTAGTCAGATGCTTTCCATATCTCATTAGGAAATGAGATTCTCTCCACCCTACATAAAGATTTCCCAGTAGAAATGAACACAGAGATACTGCCTGTGTGTTCCCAAAGAAAATGGTTTCTAGAAGAACATGTGAAAGCTGCAATTATAGAAAGGACAACCTAAAACACACATTATGTAGATGATTCTCACCATTCCTTTAAGAGATATGTTGTAAAACATGATATTAATAATTATTCTAGAAGAATAAAGCATGCATACTCTTTTCTTAAATTAATTTTAATAAGGTGGTTCCTACCATGTGCCAACGCTAGGCCACTGAACAAAATTCTCCATCTTCAGTGGCAATGCCTGAGAGGATGACATGGACTTAGGCCTGATATGCAGTCATCACTGTCCAACGTACCACTGCTGCAGGACAGTAGCAGCCCACGGCCCAAATCTCCTGCTGAAGAGCTGACAGAGAAAATTGAATATCCAAAGCCTCTTACCTTTCTCCAGTCCACTGCAATGGGTACCAGTGCCATCAATTTGCCCCTGAGGACACCCACCTGCTGGTCTTTGGCTTCTAAGAGTCAGACCTCACTGGCTTCTCTGGGTCCCAGCTGCTTTCACTCTGCTAAGTCCTGCTCTTTCGCATGGGGGTCACTCCCCTGCCAGGCATGTCCTCCAGCTCCAGCTGACAGGTCAGCTAAACCAGAACCAAGAGAATGAACAAAGATTTCAATATCTAGTATGTCCAGCAGAGATGCAACCTGCACAAAAAAATAAAGAAGTAGAGATGCACACACCTTCCCTGACAACATTGTGTCCCAAAGAAATGTCTTCTGTGCCCCTCATGAAGGAGCTCACTGTCCTTCACCACGTGGGCAAGTGCTTCCAGGGTCTCTCAATTCCTCAACGGGAGGCAACACACATTTTAACACAGTACCTCAGCAATGGAAGTGGTCATAATTTACCTACTTTGATAAAGTTCCTGAAAACATCCCTAGACTGCAAAATTCCCCTCTGAAAGATGACAGAAAAGGTTTTCTAATTGCAAAACATTGGCCTCTTTGCTTTTAAAAAAGTAACCTTGAAAGAGCCAAAACAGTTTTGCCAAAATAAATTGCAGAAATTGAATTTTCTTATTTCAAATCTCACAAAACATTAAAACTATTAAAAACAGAAGCTGCTGGCATAAGAATACAAATAGGGGTCAAAGGGATAGAATTAAGGGTCCAGAAATAAACACTCACCCTTATAGTTAATTGCTCTTGCATAAGGGTGTCAAGATACTTTAATGGAGGAACAATCATCCTCTCAAATAACGGTGCAGAAACAACTAGATAGAAACATGCAAAACAATAAACTTAGAGATCTAAACTTCCAACCATATCAAACAATTATCTAAAAATGGATCAGTGAGTTAATTATAAGATCTATAACCACAAAACATCTTAGAAAAGACATAGGGGTAAAACTTAATGACCTAAAATGTGCCGTGGATTCTCAGGTATGACCCAAATGCATGAAAACAAAAGGAAAATAGATAAATTGGGCTAAAGATGCAAGCCTTGTGTACATCAAAGGATATTATTAAGAAAATAAAAGACCAAACACGGAATGAGACATAATAGTCACAAATCACATAGACAATGGTTTCAAGCCCAGAATATATAAAGAACTGCTACAACTCAATAACAAAAAGACAAATCACCCAATTTATATAAATGGGCAAAGGACTCAAATGGACATTTCTTCAAAGAAGATATGCAAATCATCAAGAGGGACATGAAANAAATGTGCCGTGGATTCTCAGGTATGACCCAAATGCATGAAAAACAAAAAGGAAAAATAGATAAATTGGGCTAAAGATGCAAGCCTTGTGTACATCAAAGGATATTATTAAGAAAATAAAAAGACCAAACACGGAATGAGACATAATAGTCACAAATCACATAGACAATGGTTTCAAGCCCAGAATATATAAAGAACTGCTACAACTCAATAACAAAAAGACAAATCACCCAATTTATATAAATGGGCAAAGGACTCAAATGGACATTTCTTCAAAGAAGATATGCAAATCATCAAGAGGGACATGAAAAGAAACTCAACATCATTAGTCATTAGGAAAATACGAAGTCAAAGCCACAAGGAGATCCCATACTACACCTACAAATATGGCTACCATTCTTTTAAAATGTTAAATAACAAGTGAAAGGCTTATGTAGAATTTGGAATCCTCATACATTGCTGGTGAGATTATAAAAAGTTACAGCCACTAGAAGAAACAGTTGTGCTGTTCCTCAGGAAGCTAATCGTAGAATTCTCATATGAAACAGCATCCATTCCACGGTATATATCCAAAGAATTGAATCCACGGACTCAAATAGGTGCTCGCATGGGAATGTTGATTGCAGCATTACTCACAAAAGATAAAATATGAAAACAATCCAAGTGTTCATCAACACATGAATAAACAAATGTGGTGACACATACAGCAGAATGTTAATCTGCCTTAAAGAGGAATGAAGCTCTGACATGCGCTGGAACATCCATGGTCTATGGAAACATAATTATGCTAAGTGAAATATGTCAGAAACAAAGTAACATATATGTATAATTCCATTTACATGAAACATCAAGAATAGAGACAGAGTAGAGATGATCAAGGTCTAGGGTGGAAAATACAGGGAATTATTATTGTTTAAAAGATACAAAGTTTCAGTTCAAAATCATAAAAATTTTCTAGGAAAAATAGTGGTGATGGTAACTGAACACTGTGTATGTGGTTATTTCCACTTGCTTGCACATTTTAAAGTGTTTAAAATAGTACGTTATTCACAGAACTGTGAAAAAATCGATTTCTATTATTTAAATCACCCAGGCTAAGATGTTTGTTATGGCAGCTGAAGTTAATGAATACGTCATCTGACCCAGTGTTTTCAATGAAATGTATCAGTTTTTCAATCAAGTAAGTTGGAAGCTCCTGTCCCCAGAAGAACAAGAGCTCCAGCAGGGGCTCAACCAGCACAGGTCCCATAGCGCAGCCTCAATGTCAGGCCCTGCATGGCATGTGAGGCTATAGTGATACAACCACAAAGTGAAAGTATAAGTGTGTTTAGTACTTACAGACACTGGGGAGAACTCGGCACACCTGGAGACCACAGAAACAGAGATCAGCAAGCCCAGGCAGGGAGGAGAGAAGAGACCAGTAAGCCAATGCCTTTAGTAAGTCCAGGTGTTATCTGACAGGTTACCAGCAGGGAGCTTTAATGAATGTGTGTAAAGCAAGCAGCAAACACTGGGACAAGGAGATCATGCTGTGACTGAGAAGTGGTCACTTTAAATGTGAGGGCAAATGTCAGAATTATCAGTTTAAAGAAAGCAGCTGGAGAGAGGGGAGCCCAGCACACCAAGCAGGAGAGATGCCTCTAAGATTTTTATCTCTGGCAACCAACTGGAGCCACTTGAACCAGATACAGTATTGAAAACTGCCATGGTGACCAAGGCCTGCCTCTGATGTTAGGCAAATAAACTTACGCCTTAGAAAAAGAATGCCAAGGCAGCACGACACTATGGGCAGTCATGACATCCAGGGACACCAGCAGAGTGTGGTACTGCGCCCTGGAGTCAAAATCCTGGGTTCTGGTCCCAGGGAGTGAGAAAATGAAAATGACTTGTGCCTGCTCCCCTGGCATTGATTCTCCCGCCCTGCTGCTCCCTCTTCTGCTCCCAAGCCCATGTGCAGTGCTCAGCCCCAGACATCACTGTCCCCAGGGTATACACAGTGCCGCCTACTGCACACAAACTCACAGAAGGTGACAAAAATCTGCGTTCAGAACATCCGATTGTGAAAGAGAGAGAACAGTGAACATAGAGCCACAGAGATTGGGACTCACGGAGCTGGAAGGTGATGGAACTGTAAGATAATATATGTGTGACCTCGAGTGAAATGTGCAGATCCTTGTGGAATAAAAAAGGGAGCCTGACCTGGGACTCTGGTCACCCACACTTCCCTTCCAGTCCACCAGAGGGCGGCAGAGTCCCTCCAGCCTGGAACCTTCCCAGGCGATGCCGACCTACCTCAGCAGAACCCATAGCCTAGCAGGATCCACCCTTACCAGGGTCACCTCAGCCCCAGTCCTCAGCATCCTCCGTGTTCCCCACACGGACTGTGTCAGCTCCTCCCTGACCTGGCGGCCTCCAACCTAACACCACTCCCTTTGCAGGCAGCTCTTGCTCCACACACCTGCTCCATCCCTGGGCTCAGCTAAAAAGACATCTCCCAGGGCAGCGCTAGTGCACTTTCCCCTCATGACCTCCCTTCACCCTCATCAACTCTTTCCGTCACTGCTCCATAAATGCCAGCCCGTGCTCCATCTGTCCTGTTCTCTGGGGAATCCCAGGCCAAGACTAGCGCTGACACAGAAGAGCGGCTGCCTGAGGGCCCACAGCCTCCCTGGGAATCAGTCAGGCACCCTGTGAACTGCCTGACCGCTGGACCCCAAGGGGCTCAGAGCACTTGTGATGGTCACACACAGGCACCATCCAGGATGTGGCCACCTACCCCCGGCTGTCCCTTGGGAAGACAGACCTCTCCTGTATCCCTGCTGGGAGAAGGGGGTATTATTGCTCTTTGCTCCCAAAATTCAACTCATACTCACCCGCCCTCTCAGGTATGAGCAACGTCCCTTCAGGCAGGCTCTCTGGCGACTGCCTGTTCCTCCTCTACAAAGAGCAGCTCGGCCAGGTCAAAACCCTCAGGACAGACCCCTGGGTATGTCAGCACATGTAGGGCTGAGCCTAGCACGACCATGGAGTAAGTAGGGATGAATCTCTCCAGCTCTAAACCCCTGCTCTGTCCCAGCCTCCCCTTCCTGCATCTCAACGAGCCATGTTCCACGGGGTTCCTGGGTAACTCTCTACTCCCTCTTGCACCACCATGGGAAGGTGTGGTGACTACAGGACAATCAGCTGGGCAGAGAAGAGAGGACACCAAAGATGGTCAGGAAGAAATGAGAAACCCTGAGCCCCAGCTCAGCCACCAGACCCCAGGGAGCAATAGAGTGACTGAGAACTGTCCCTTTGACCATGGGACTAACAGCCCCCACTGAGCAACCAGCACAGGCCTCTCCTCCCAAGAAGCATGAGAGATTCACCCTGCACACCTCCAGGAAGGACAGTTTCCTCTGGGACACCCAGGTCCTGAATATCCACCCTTGGAAGTTGCACTCAGGCTGGACACAGTTAGAGAAAGGAAGGGTCCCTCTCATCAGCCAACACACAGCTCACCCACAGCACAAAGGGGTGTCCATGTGACAGGGACCTGGTGGAGCTCCAGCCTCCTGCACTGAAGGGGAGAGCCAGAAGGGGAGGAAAGAGGGCAAAAGGCATGAATGTGCACCCGACCCAGAGCCATGGGGACAGCAGGAGACTGAGGCCCAGGACTGTGCTTGCCCAACCTACAGGGTATGTGTGTGACTGTGTGTGTCTGTGTGCATCTCTTTTGTGTGTGTGTTTGTGTTTCTGCACATAGTGTGTGTTGAGGTTTGGTGACAGAATCACTGCTGAAAAAGGCAGAGGCCTCCACAATTCCCAGGGACCTGACATACAGACAAAAGGAAAAAGAGGAGGGACAAGGAGGCAGGACTGAGAGGGGAGGGGACAGAGACATGTCCTGGGCACAGACCCCACCCATGAGCCTGAGAAGTGCTCCTGCCCCGGGAAGAGGCTCAGCACAGAAGGAGGAAGGACAGCACAGCTGACAGCCGTGCTCAGAAAGATTCTGGATCCCAGGTTCATCTCCATGGAGAAAAACACGCAGGCAGCACAGACCATGGGGGCCCCCTCAGCCCCTCCCTGCACACTACACATCACCTGGAAGGATCTCCTGCTCACAGGTGAGGAGAGAACTTCCTGGGAGAGGATAGGAGGAGGAAGCAGAATGATTGGATGGGGTCTCCTGGAGAGGTTGGGGTTCTAAAAAATAAAAGGAGTCAGCACTTTGGGAGGCTGAGGTGGGCGGATCATGAGGTCAGGAGTTCAAGACCAATCTGCTCAACACAGTGAAGCCCCATCTCTACTAAAAATACAAGAAATTAACCAGGTGTGGTGGTGTGCTCCTGTAATCCTAGCTACTCGGGAGGCTGAGGCAGGAGATTTGCATGAACCTGGGAGGCAGAGGTTGCAGTGAGCCGAGATCGCAACACAACACACCAGCCTGGGCGACAATACAAGATTTCATCTCAAAAAAAAAAAAAAAAAAAAAAAAAAA
>NW_016823922.1:26302-49296 GCF_001698545.2 Rhinopithecus bieti | reverse complement strand
AAAAAAAAAAAAAAAAAAAAAAAATACAGGAAAGAATTCTCTATTGGAGCCTGGATAGGGGAGAATATAACTGAGAGGGACAGGGGTCAAAACAGGAAAATCACATTGAACTGGAATTGGTAAGAGGTAGGAAAATCTCAAGTGTTTTGTTTTCCTGTTCAATCATCACTGGCCACCACATTTTGAAAAATTATAATAATAACTATTATCAGATGACACTTCAAATGAAAATATAAGCAGGGCATGAAACACTGTAGTCAGCAAAAAACTTCAACAATTGGGGAAAGAAAAAAAAAAAAACACCCCAGGCGTGGAGGGCCCTGGGAACTCTCACATCTACAGGAGTCTGCAGCCTGCCCGAGGCACTGAGGTGCAACCAAGATCAAAAGTCCCTGTCCTCACGGAGCTCATGCTCTTATGGGGAAGAAGACAGACATGTAAAGACATCTAGAATGTGAGGTCAGGTGTTGACAAGAGCTCTGGAGGGAGCAGAGCAGGGAAAGGTCAGAAATGGAAGACCCAGGGTCTCTGAAGGAGGTGTCAGGAAAGAAGTCTAAGGATGCCCTTATGTAAGCACGACCTCAGGGCAGTGTGGAGGGAGCCATGCAGACCCCTGGGCAAGAGGATGCCAAACAGAAAAGTGCCAACATCGGAAGTGATGAAGGAATGGGGGTCATGCTGCTGACCTTTATCCAGTAAGACAGTAGGACACACACACAGACAAAAGGTGTGTGTGTGTGTTTGTGAGTGTGTGTGTGTGTGTTTTCAAGGCTGATGATTGAACAGATATTCTCAGGACCCAGGGCTCCATATTTTCATTCCCATAAATAGGTCTCAATATTGACTGATGCTCTCTCCACCTCCTAGCATCACTTTTAATCTTCTGGAACCCGCCCACCACTGCCCAAGTCATGATTGAAGCACAGCCAAACAAAGTTTCTGAGGGGAAGGATGTTCTTCTACTTGTCCACAATTTGCCCCAGAATCTTGCTGCCTACATCTGGTACAAAGGGCAAATAATGGACCTCCACCATTACATTACAGCATATGTAATAGACACTGATACAATTATATTTGGGCCTGCATACAGTGGACGAGAAACAGTATATTCCAATGCATCCCTGCTGATCCAGAATGTCACCCAGAAGGACACAGGATCCTACACCATACAAATCATAAAGCGAGGTGATAGGACTGAAGCAGTAACTGGACATTTCACCTTATACCGTGAGTGATTCCACATGATCGCTGGGTGTTGGCGGGTGGGGGTCACTTCTACTTTGCACACACAGGATGGTCAGGCCTGGACTGTGCCTGTGTGCCTCTCTGCGTTATGTCCCATGTTCAACAAATCAGAATTCCTTTCCTGCCTCCAGACCCTGCAGACACTTGCTGCACAGGAAGGATAGTCTGATGGGGGATGTGCTCAGCAGGAAGAGATCAGTCTCAGCCAAGCACCTCATGCCCTCTTCATAAACTTGACCCTGAGAAAGACCCTGGAGAACTGAGTAGGGCTTTACCTAAGGGGCCCCTTGAGATATTCTCAGAGAAGCTCAGCCCTAGAAGCCTCAACCCCAGACCTCTGTCCCTAAATCCTTACTCTAGATAAAGCTGAGGAGCCTGAACTAGGGCTGGTTTGTGGCAGGGCTTACTGGGACAAAGAATTTACCAGGTGCCTGAGGACTGTGTCTCCTGGAGCTGCTCACCAGCCAGGGCTCAGCCCTCAGAGCCTCATCTGGGCAAGGACAGAGCTTTCTTCACCTGAGACTCAGAGGGGAGAGGACAGAAAGACAAGCTTTGTAGACCATCAGCCAACTGCCTTGTGAGGTTTAGGACACTCCATAGAAAGTCTAATGTCCCCAGAAGCAGAAACAGAAGAGAGAAAATGTACCCGGTAGCAGTTTGTCCACAGGGATCTGACCTAAAGGTGCTCTCTCATGGAAGTGAATGACAATAAATGCTGTTTGTGTGAGCACCTCCACTGTGCCAAGCATTAGGTCGGGTGACTGTGAATAATTTAGTTTATTCACAGATAGTATGAAAAGCCACAGTCCTTTTGCCATTTAGCTTATTTCACTGAGAGAAAACTGAGGCACAGGAAGACACAGTCACTGAACCAGAGTCACACAAACACAAAAGGCAGATCAGGGTCACATGAGGTCTGTCTGCAGCCACAGGCCCATCCTCTCCTCCACCAGAAGTGAGGAATCCTTGGGTTCCAAGGACCCCATAGTCATTTATTGGCTCAAATCCTCGCTTCTTAGGCATCCAAACATCAGAGGAGTGAGAACAAATGCTCAGCTGATTAGTCTGTGCTCCAAAACTAAGTCACCTGCCTCAACTGTCAGTCAGTGCAAAAAATGTCCAGGCCTCCCCTGCATGTCTTAACCCCTATCACTGAACTTGAAATCCTGTGTTTCCCAAAGTGTCCATGTCACTGGCATGACAGGATAAAAGAGAGGACCTTGTTTTCATTCCCCACTCACACCCTGCACCAGCACAGGTCTAGTAAGAGACACACACTCAGGAGCTCTCACATAACAAATGAAGGAATTGAATGAAGTAATGAATGATCCATAACCTCTTGAGAGACTGGATCTTGGATGCAGAAACTTAGGAAGTTCTAGCCACACCTGTCCCTTCTCCTTCAGAGGTTGACACCCATGTTTCATCCCCCCACTACCTCTTGCCCCTAGAGCCACTCCACCTCATGTGTAACTCTGAATCTCCTTGGCCTCTGGAGAGTTTTGAGGGCTCCCCGATCCTGGACGGTGGAACTGGGGGCACCTGGTCCCTGGGGTTTCTGAAGTCACTGTGGCCCCCGCTGTTCACTGCCATGCTGTCTCTGCCTCTCTCTGCTTCTCTGTGTCCCTCATCTTGCCCCACTTCATTCTACCTGGCAAGCCCTGTCCTGCACAGCTTCTTCCTCCACACCTAGGCCTTCCCCAGACAATCCCTCTAACTAGGCTGACTGTTCTGTTCCCTTCAGGCTAACACTGTGGCCTGGCCTACCTCCCAGGAAATAAGAAAGGCACAGAAATCACCTGGAGTTTCCACTCCTGCCAGGCTTCATCTCGAGCCAATGACCTGAGGTCATTAAGAGAATGAGCTTCCACTGTATCCCCATCCAGGGCTCTGTGCCTTTGTGAGGCTGATCTGTGGACAAGACCATGGGACAGGGACAGACAACTCCTCCATCCACTCATAATTCCCAGACAAGTTCTTCTGGCCTCTTGCAAAAACAAAACCAATTTATCCTGATGATGATTTGCAGTAAAGAAAGATTTTAATGACTCCAAGTCTGCCAAACAGGAGGATGGAGGTTTATTATTACTCAAATCAGCCTCCCTAGTTGATCAGGGGTTAGAGATTTTCAAGGATAGTTTCAGGGGCACAGGACTAAAAAATGGGTACTGCTGATTGTTTGAGGATGGAATCATGAGGGCGGAGGGAAATGATTTGTTTGTGCTTGAATCTGCCTCTAGGTGGGGACCTCGTGACTGGCTGAGCCACTAGTCATGGGTATGGATGAGGTCAGCTGGTTGCCAGAATGCAAAGAATGAGAAACATCTCAAAAGACCAATCTCAGGTTCCACAATAGTGATGTTATCTATAGGAGCAAACAGTCACAAATTTTGTCAACTCTGGCCAAATGACATTTGAGCAGTAATGGATTATAGAAACTGTGCCTACATTTTAGCAGAACTCAGTTCCCTCCTATAATCTTACTCTCATGGTCTTTCACCAGTTTTACAAAGGCAATCGCTGGGCAAAGTAAGGGTATTAGTTTTATGGAGGAACTATTATCATTCTTGCTTCAAAGTTAAGACATAAATTAAATTCCTCCCATGGTTAGCCTGGCCTATGTCCAGGAATGAGTGAAGACAGCCAGCCTGAGACTAGATGCCAGATGGCGTCAGCCATGCTAGTTTGCTGTCACTGTTGGAATCTTTGCACTGACTCACCAGGGTGTCAGAGGCTGGACATGTCTACAGTCTCCAAAGCCCATGGGCTGATTTCACCAATTTCACTCGTGACTCTATCCTCAACCTACCATGGAACTCACATTCTCCAGTCACTTCCTAGAGACTTCTGGTTTCCTGTCAGGCATATAACGACCTTGAAATTTGTCACTTGGTTCTAGCAGTAAGTAAAAACCTGAACAAACTCAAAAGTCAATAACTTGTTAAAATCCCTCAGAGATGGCCAGGCACAGTGGCTCACACCTGTAATCCCAGCAGTTTGGGAGGCCAAGGTGGGTGGATAATGAGGTGAGGAGATCGAGACCATCCTGGCTAACATGGTGAAACCCCGTATCTACTAAAAATACAAAAAATTAGACTGGCGTGGTGGCGGGCAACTGTAGTCCCAGCTACTTGGGAGGCTGAGGCAGGAGAATGGCATGAAACCGGGAGGCAAAGCTTGCTTGAGCCAAGATCGTGCCACTGCACTCCAGCCTGGAAAACAGAGCAAGACACTGTCTCAGAAAAAAAAAAAAAAAAAGTGCTGTTAGAGAAATGAAAAATGCTTTTGATGCTTACTGGTAGACTGCACACAGCTGAGGAAAGAATCCCTGGCTTGAGGATGTGTGAATAGAAACTTCCAAAACTGAAACAGGAAAGTTCAAAAAGAGTAGGGGGAGAAATGTGGAACAACACATTCAACTTCATATTTAATGCTTTGTATTGACAATAGCAATTTCTAAATGTTGTAGTTGTGAGACAACCGCCAAGGCTATAACATACACGTAATGGGAAAACTGGTGGATTCGGGGACCTGTTGGAAGTGGCCAGGTGGGTGTTATCTGATGGTTTTACTGCCTGTGCCACACACAATTGTTTCCTCATGATGATGCCATTTTCATAAGGTGGGGTTCTTCGTGTGGGGGACACATGAGCCAATGGCATCTCACTTAGACTCTTCCTAATTCACACAAACTGAAACTCTAGTTGTATTTCCTGAGGTTAAGAGAAAATGAAGAAAGCATTTCACATACCTGTTTTGAGCTCCTCCCCATTTTTTCCTAACTCTGCACAGAAATTAGAAACAGGGAGTTCTTTCTATATTTACTAACATAACACACATCACTTCTTTTAATTCAGCATCATTCCTCCCTTTATGTAATAGACACACTGGCCAGTTCTGTCCTTTTAATGGGACTCTCTCTACTTAAGGAGTTGCTAATTTCAAGTCAACTTTGGCATCTTTCTTTGAGCATAATGTGATCCTGCTGGAATTCACTCCACACCTAAACCTTAATTGGGTATCAAGAGAAATACTACTACCGGCAGTTGATCTTAGATATTTGGACTATCAGTAAAAATTTCCACTTATGACAACATTTTAATGTTTCCTCCAAATATTTTTTTGTTTTGTTACTAGAATCAGAACATAACATGAGGTCTAAACTCCTGATAAATTTTTATGGGAAAATTACTGTATTACAAACTGAGTATCCCAAACCCAGAATCCAATATCTGAAATGCTCCAAAATCCAACACTTCGGACTGATGTGGTGACAAAAAGAAGTGCTCACTGGAGCATTTTGGATTTTAAATTTTTCAGATTTGGGATGCTAACCCAGTACATATACTGCAAATATTCCAAAATAAAAAAAGTTAGAACTCCAAAACACTTCGCTTTAAGCTTTTTGCATAAATAACACTTTATCTGTATGAACTATAGATATGAAGCTCTACCGGAGATCTCTAGAATCTCCTCATCCTGCATAACTGAAACCGCACACACACAGAACAATGCCCTATTCCCACGATCCCAGCTACTGGAAACTACTATTCTACTCTCTGATTCACTCTGGAATCCACTGAGATGAGGCACATAGAGTAGACAGACTCATAGAATCAGAGAGTAGAATGTCTAATGAGAGAAAGTATCTGCAAGACTTCTTCCCAAATATTGGTCTAATAGCCACCAAACACATAGGGTCCATGAGGGCCAGACTTCCATCATCAGTTCATGTTCACCCTTTCCACCAGTTAGTTCTGCATTTGCAAATATCCACATGTATTTCTAGAAAGATCCACATGGTCCTCACCTGCCCTCTACAAGGGGAAGGGAACACCATGGACCCAGAACAGGGAACATGGTCTTGGTCCAAACCTATCAGCTCTTGCCTGTTGCCTTCACTCTTCATTCCTTGGACTCAGCTCTATCTTTAGAGGTCACTGGCTCAAGTCAGTCACTATGAGATGGCTGGGAAAACTGCCCAACGTTGTGGCTCCACTGCCTGATGACCGAACTGACCTCCAGGCTTGACTCTGGTCTCCCCTGTGCTATTTCTGTTGAAGTACTGAGTNTGTATTTCTAGAAAGATCCACATGGTCCTCACCTGCCCTCTACAAGGGGAAGGGAACACCATGGACCCAGAACAGGGAACATGGTCTTGGTCCAAACCTATCAGCTCTTGCCTGTTGCCTTCACTCTTCATTCCTTGGACTCAGCTCTATCTTTAGAGGTCACTGGCTCAAGTCAGTCACTATGAGATGGCTGGGAAAACTGCCCAACGTTGTGGCTCCACTGCCTGATGACCGAACTGACCTCCAGGCTTGACTCTGGTCTCCCCTGTGCTATTTCTGTTGAAGTACTGAGTCCCAAGCCAGGCTTTCCAGTACCCAAAGGGTTTAAGGACAATGGGAAGTTCCATCATCCATCTCTAGGATGTCCTTGGAAAGGGAAGCTGCAGAGAAAACATACCTTGGGGGACAAAGTAAGACTGAAACAAAGAAGATTCCAGCACTGCATGCTCCAGGTGAGGACCACAGGGTGGGCCAGGCAGGCAGTTGGAGAGGGAGGGACTCAGAGAGGCACCAGGAGCTGTGACTGCTGGTCCCATGTCTTTCCAGGACCTAATACTGCTGCTCAATTCACACTTGAGAAAGTCTGTGCTTCTCCCACATAAAGCAGGCAGACTTACAATCTCTGAGCCCTCAGATTGCCATGCATCTCTCTTGTAACACAGACTCCTGCCATGGGTTTTTAAGGAGTTGTGTGGGCTGGGAGGTGGGAAATGCCAGCTCTGATTGAAAAATGTCTTAGGAGGAATCAAATGTGCCACACAGGGCAATCTTCTCTCTGTTATCTTCACAGTGGAGACTCCCAAGCCATTTATCTCCAGCAGTAATTTACACCCCAGGGAGAACGTGGAGACTGTGATCTTATCCTGTGATCCTGACACTCAGGATGTAAGCTACCTGTGGTGGATAAATGGTCAGAGCCTCCCTATCAGTCGCAAGTTGCAGCTGTCCAAAACCAACAGGACCCTCGTTATATTTGGTGTCACAAAGGATACTGCAGGACCCTATGAATGTGAAATGAAGAACCCAGTGAGTTCCAGCCGCAGTGACCCAGTCACCCTGAATCTCCTCCGTGAGTATCTTCTAATCCTCTGTGAACCAGGCTGCCATCCCAAATACACATGGCCAGAGGCCAGGCCTCTCAGTCCCTCTCAGGTGTAAGTACAGAGACCTTTACCCCTGGACATCAAAGATGGCCATGACTTCCTGCCCCAGGCAAACCAGAGTAGGCTTAGGCTTGAACAAAAATTGGAGAGAAGAGGCTACTCCTGTCATGGGAGAATCAGGGTCCACAGATTATGATGGGAGAAACAGGTAAATGTCTCAGGGTCCAGATCAGTGAACACAGCAGGGATCTGGCTGGGACTTCAGTGTTGTGATTTAGCTCACAGGGTCACTCTGGTCCTTCCACAGACCAGGATTTTCTCTTCCCTCCGACATCATCACCTGTGAATTTATTCTCTTTGTTCTAGATGGTCTAGATGCCCCCACCATTTTTTCTTCATACACCTATTACCATACAGGGGAAATTCCCAAGCTCTCCTGCCTCACAGACTCTCACCTACTGGCAGAGCATTCTTGGCTGACTGATGGGAAGTTACAGCAATCAGCACAAGTGTTCTTTATCCCCCAAATCACTAAAACATACACAGGGGTCTATGTCTGTTTCATCCATAACTCAGCCACTGGGTGGAACAAATCTCATAATCAAGAGGATCATAGTTCCTGGTAGGTGGATCCCTGGAGCATTGGCAATATGTTTTCCAGTGAAGTCTATCTGGCTATCAGGAAAGAGCCACCTGCCCTCTGCAAAGAGAGAGGGGAAATCAAAAACACAAGACAGGGAATATGTTTCTGATCCAAACCACCAGCTTTTGCCTGTCCCCTTCACTCTTTCTAGATCATTCTTTAGATTATACACTAACAGTGAACAATCTGAAAGGAAATTAAGAAAACAATTTCAATTCACATTAACATCAAAAGGAATAAAATATTTTGGAATAAGTTTAATCAAAAGGTTGTAGGGGTATATCCTGAAAACTACAAAACATTACTGAAAGAAATTAAAGATGACATCAATATGTGGAAAGCCATTTCATTTTCACGGATTGGAAGAATCAATATTGTTAGGAAGACAATACTACCCAAAGTGAGCTGCAGATTCAACACAACCCCTACCAGAATCCCAGTAACATATTTTGCAGAATTACAAAAATCTGTCCTAAATTTGACCTGACAGGCTCTTATTGATGACTGCCACAGCAGAGACACTGAGAAAGGATGCAACCATAAAAAGGTGGAAAGATTTGATGACATAGAAAATAGCAATCAGCCTTTATCACATCCCAAAGCCTTCAAAAATATACAAGTGCAGCGTGACCAGTATGGAACTGACCAAAAACTAATCACCAAGCTAGAAATGTAGTGAGAGAAAAAAAAAAGGGTGTTAGAAGAATGTATTTGGATAATCACCTCCCACTTTGGCGTACTAATCTGATGCTGAAAAGGAATGCTCACTGGAGCATTTTAGATTTTGAATCTTTCAGATTTGGGATGCTAAACCAGTAAGTATATGACAAATATTTCAGAATCAAAAAAAATCAGAAACCCAAAACACTTTTTTTCCTAAGTCTTATGCATAAGAAACACTCAATCTGTGTGAACTATAGGCATCAAGCTGTACAGCAGATCTCTAGAACCTCCCCATCTTGCATAACTGAAACTGCACACACATGAATAACTTCTGATTCTCCCCACTCCCAGTGCCTGGCAACCAGCAGTCTCTTCTCAGATTCACTCTGGAATCCACTAACATGATGTCCCTAGAGTAGTCAAACCCATGGAATCAGAGAGTAGAGTGTCCAGTGAAAGAAAATATTTGCAAAATTTCCCCCCAAATTTGTCTCATATCCATCAAACACACATGGTCTATGAGGACCAGATTTCCAGCAGTTCATTCCCACCCTTTCCACCAGTCAGTTCTGCATTTGCAAATGTCCACATGTGTTTCTGGAAAGATCCACATAGTCCTCACCTGCTCTCTGCAGAAGGAGAGGAAACTTAAAGAACCCCGAACAGGGAACATGGTTCTGCTCCAAAGCCACCAGCTCTTGCCTGTCCTCTTCACTCTTTCTACATCATTCCTTGCACTCTGCTCTATCTTTGGAGGTCACTGGCTCAACTAAGTCATCATGAAACACCTGGAGAAAACTCCCCACCTTGTGCCTCCACTGCCTGATGACTGAACTGACTTCCAGGCTTGACTCTGGTCTCCCCTGTCTTATTTCTGCTGAAACATGCAGTCGTAGGCCAGGCTGCTCAGTATCTTCAGGGTTTCAGGACAATGGGAAGTGCCATTATTACTAATCTCTAGAATGTCCTTGGAAATGGAAGCTGCAGAGAAATCACATCTAGGGGGGCAAAGTAGGATGGAATTTGGAAGGGGCACAGCAGTTGCACATTCCAGGTAAGGAACCCAAGGTGAGCTAGCCAGACAGCTGATTAGAGAAGGACTGGGAGGGGTACCAGGTGCTCTCACTCCCACTGACGTGTCTGTCCATGACCCAACATTGCTGCTCAATTCACACTTGAGAAAGTCTGTGCTTCCATAAGACAGAGCAGGCGGCCACACAGTCTTTGAGCCCTTAGATCATCATGCATCTGTCTTGTGACACATCCACCAGCTATCGGTTTTCAAGGACTCAGGTGAGCTGAGAGGTGGGAAATGCCAACTCTGATTGAAGGATGCCTGTGGAAGAATCAAAGGTGCCACACAGGACAATCTTCTCTCTGTTATCCACACAGCGGAGCTCCCCAAGCCCTACATCACCAGCAACAACTTCAACCCCATGGAGAATAAGAATGTTGTAGCCTTAACATGTGAACCTAAGACTCAGAACTACACCTACGTGTGGTGGGTAAATGGTCAGAGCCTCCCAGTCAGTCCCAGGCTAAAGCAACCCGGTAAAAACAGGTTCCTCATTCTACCCAATGTCTCAAGAAATGACACAGGACCCTATCAATGTGAAATACGGGACCGAGTTGGTGGCATGCGCAGTGACCCCATCACCCTGGATGTCCTCTGTGAGTATCTTTGGTTCCTCTGTGGGCCAAGTCACCAGCTTAAATCCAAACAAACAGAGGCAAGGCATCTCAGTGTCTCTCAGGTCCAAGTACAGACACTTTTATTTCTGGACACCCGAGCAGGCCATGACTCCCTGCCCTCGGAAAACCTGAGTAGGCACAGCCTTAACCAAGAATATAAGGGGAGGGGATGCTCTTGTCATGGGAGACTTGGGATCTACAGTCTCTGATGGCAGAAACAGGTGAATACCTCAGGCCTCAGCTCAGTGAACACAGAAGGAGTTTGGCTGGGATCTGAGGGTGTGTCTTGGTTCAGAGGGACACTGTGTCCCTTTAAAAGACCAGGAGCATCCCCTTCCCTCGGACGACATCACCTGTGACTTTATTCTCTTTACTCCAGATGGTCCAGACTTCCCCAGGATTTTCCCTTCATTCACCTATTACCATTCAGGAGAAAACCTCTACTTGTCCTGCTTCGCGGACTCTAACCCACCAGCAGAGTATACTTGGACGATTAATGGGAAGTTTCTGCAATCAGGACAAGTGCTCTCTATCCCCCAAATTACTACAACGCATAGCGGGAGCTATGGTTGCTGTGTTCGTAACTCAGTCACTGGCAGGGAACGTTCCACATTCAAGACGATCAAAGTCTCTGGTAAGTGGATCCCTGCATCACTGGCAATAGGGTTTTAGGTGGAGTCTATCTGGCTTTCAGAGAAGAGTCAGGAAATCATTTTTATTCCCAGTCTGTGCCCCATGGGCAGAAGCAAATCCTAAATTCTCCTCCTGAACCCTCCCAATTTGTCTCTACAGACTCTCTTCTGCTTGTTCTTCTGTTTTTTCATGGCTGACCTTGTGTCCAACCTGAGAATGGTAGGGAGGGGGCTTTGTCAGCCCTGAGCCCTATATGGTGGAAGAGGCTTCACAGAGGGAAAAGGAGAGTCCTCAAGATCAAGTAGCTTCTTGCTGTCACCAACACATCCCTTTCCGCTACATCTTTGTTTTCTTTTACCTACTCCATGTGCTACAAGGAACATGTGAGGTTTTGAAACAAGCTCACATTTTTCCTCCAAATGAGAGGAGGAAGCCCCTTGGATGAGAGAGGGGCAGCTCCAACCGCTCCCTGCTCTGCTCCAGGCTTCTTGGGTGACTGGCCCTGCCTGACTCCACCTGGGGTGGGACAAGCATGTGTGGAGAAAGAGCCCTGGTGGCCTGTCCTGAATTCGGCTAAATCAAGCTGTCATTTGAAGTGAAGCCTAGGCTGCAGGGAAATAAGAAGAGAGGGAGCCTCGGGGCAGACCCTTGAGCTGTGTCCTGGTTCTGAAGTCACTGGCTGTATGAGGCTGTGGGCACAGCACGTGGCACACAGCACAGAGGACAGTGAGTGATGCACACTTGGAGAAATAGTGAGAATCACCTCTGGGCCTCTGCATGGCAGGAAAGGGGCAATGCCAAAAAGTGTGTATTTATAGAGAGGGTAAGACTGCCAGACACTTTATATATGTCTAATATATCATTAACTATTTCTAATTGTGTAATTTAGTGTTGTATAACAATCACACTATCCATTTCCAGATCTTTTTCCTTTTACCATATGAAACCTCTTTACCTGATAAACAGTAACTCTCACTCCTTCTCCCCCTAACCCCTAGCACCCATCATTCTACTTTCTGTTTCTATGTAACTGGCTACTCTATCTTTCATAAATGGAATTATATAATAATTATCCTTTTGTGTCTGGCTTATTTCAGTCAGCATAATGTCTTCAAGGTTCATCCATTTTGCACGATGTATTGGAATTTTATTCCTTGTTAAGGTTGAATAACATTTCGATGTATAGTTATATCTCATTTGCCTATCCACTTATCTTTCAATGGACTTTTCCGTTGTTTCCTTTTTTGGCTATTGTGAGTAATGCTTCTCTGAACATCAATGTGCAAATCTTTCTTCAAATTTCTTTCAATTCTATAGGCAGTATGTCCAGAAGTGGAATTGCTGGATCAAATGGTAATTCATTGTTTAATTTTTTGAGAAACAGCCACATCACTTTTACAGTGGCTATAACATTTCCCATTCCCATCAGCAATGCACTAGAGCTCCAATTTTTCCATCTATTTGAAAATACTTGTTGTTTTGTGTTGCTGTCATTGTTGTTATCAAAGGCATCCTAAAGTGTGTGAAGTGGTGTCACATTGTGGTTTTGATTTGCATATCTCTAAGTATTCATGACATTGAGGAACTTTGCATGGGCTTATTGGATATTTGTATATCTTCCTTGGAGAAAACTCTATCTTAATCCTTTGTTCATGTTTTAATTGGGTTTTTGGATGTTTGCTGTTGTTGATTTATAGGTTTTCATGTATTCTGGAAATTAATTTCTTATCACACTTATAATTTGCAAATATTTTTCTCATTTCATGGGTTGCCTTTTCACTCTCTTGATAATGTTCTTTGATATATGAAAAATTTTGATTTTTATGAAGTCCAATTTATAAATTTTATTTGTTGCCTAAGCTTTTGATGTTACAACCAAGAAATCATTGTGAAATCCAATATCATGAAACTTTTCTCCTATGTTTTCTTCTAAGAGTTGTAGAGTTCTGCTCTTACATTTAGATCTTTGATCTATTGTGGGTTAATTTTTGTATATGATGTTAGGTAAAGGTTCCACTCATTCTTGCCTTTGGATATCCAGCTTTCCCAATATCGTTTAGTGAGAACGCTGTCCTTTCCCCATCAAACGATCTTGGCACACTCAATGAAAATCATTTGGCCATATATGCAAATATTTCTATCTGGGCTCTCTGTTCTGTTTCATTAATTTCTATGTCCTTTATGCCAGTACCACACTGTATTGATTACTGGGCCTTTGTAGTAAATGCTGAAATCAGGAAATGTGAGTCCTTCAGCTTCATTCTTCCTCTTCAGTTGTTTGTCTATTTAGAGTCATGAGATTCAATATAAATTTTAGGACAGATTTTCTTTTCGGCAAAATGTCACTGAGATTCTGATAGGAATTGTATTGAATCTGCAGCTCACTTTGCGTAGCATTGTCCTCCTTACAATATTGAGTCTTCTAATTCATGAAACAAAGTGTCTTTCAATTTATTGATGTCATCTTTAAGCAATATTTTATGGATTTCAAGTATAATCATTTCACCTCTTTGGATAAACTTATTCCTAAATATTTTATTCTTTTTGATATTAATACAAATTAAATTGTTTTAATTTCCCTTTAGATTGTTCATGGGTAATGTATTGAAATACAATTGATGTTTGTTGATTTTGTATTGTGCAACGTTACTGAATTCATTTATTAATTCTAATAGGTTTGTTCCATCTTTAGGATTTTCTACATAAGAATTCAAGTTATCTGTGAACAGAAATAATTTTGCTCCTTTCTTCCAATTTGAGTGTCCTTTTTTAAATTCTTGCCTAATTTTTCTGACTAGACCTTTCAGTACTACATTGAATAGAAGTGTCAAAAGCAGCATCCTTGTCTTGTTCCTGCTCATACAGGGAAAGCTTTCAGTCTTTATCTGTTGAGTATGATGTTAGCATTGGGTTTTTCACATATTGACTTTATGTTGAGGTCGTTTCCTTCCATTCTTAGTTAGAATGTTTTCAATACGAAAAAATATTGAATTTCATCAAATGCTTTTATTGATTCATTCTTATTACCGATTATAGCTCGCATGATGTTTTTGTGTTTTTCTAGGAATTTGTCTATTTCATCTAGGTTATCAAATTTTTTGACATACAATTATTAATAGTACTTTCATAATCATTATTTTATTATAAATGCTAGTAATCACTTCATTTTATTTTTTCTTTTCACTTGTTTTTTATTTTTTTTATCTTTTTTTTTTTCTTTGGAGAGAGAGACAGGCTCTCACTCTGTAGGCCAGCCCAGGCTGAAATGCAGTGGTGTGATTAGGGATCACTGCAGCCTCAACCACCTGGGCTCAAGCAATTCTCCTTCTTCAGCCTCCCAAGATACTCGGACTACAGATGCATGCCACCATGCCCAGCTAATGGGCTTTTAATTTTTTTTTGTAGAGACAGGGTCTCCCCAGGTTATCTATGCTGGTCCAAACACCTGGCCTCAAGCAATCCTCCCATTGTGACCTCCCAAAATGCTAGGATTAAAATATGACCCAACATGCTCAGACTCCATTTTCATGTCTGATTTTAGTAATTTCAATCTTCTCTCTTTTTTCTTAGTCAGTCTAGTTAATGGTCGTCAATTTTGTTGATTTTATTTTGAAGAATCAACTTTCGTTTCACTAATTATTTTTTTTCCATTCTCCATTTTATTTTATCTACTCTAATCCTTATTGTTACCTTCATTCACTGTGCTTGGGTTTAGTTTGTTCTTCTTTCATATCATTAAGCATTAAAGTAGGTTGCTTGTTTGAGATCTTTCTTCCTTTTTAAAAGTAACAGTTTACAGTGATAAATTTCCTGCACAAGACTCTTAACTTCTCTGAACCTCTGGTTCCTCACCTGAAAATTGCAATGAGAGAGTTGCTTCATACCATTCTTTTAAAGGTTTACTGTAGTCAATGAAACAAGATGCCACACACAGAGGAACCAATGTCACCTGCTATATTACTACCATCGTCATTAGCCTTGAGGTCAAATAGTCCTAGAATCAAATGTCAGATACACCTATTACTAGCCATATGACACCAGGAAAGTTTTTACACTACTCAAAGCTTCTGTCTTTTCATTGGCAAAATGGAAATAATGTCTACCTGACAGGGTTATTGTGTGAATTAAATGAGGTACAGGTAAAGTATTTAGCACAGGTCCTGGCACATAGGACGTGCCCCTCAACAGTACCTATTTCCATATATATGTAGAAAAAGAGGTAACACATAAAACACAAGGACATGGTGACTGACTACTTGTGGGAGAGAAAAGAAAAAAGCTAAGTACAAAGAATCAAGCCTGGTATGTTAGTTTTTACCAACTGAGATGCATCCAGGATGGGATTAGACATATAAGATAATGTATCAGGGAAGACACTTGTGAGGGAATGTGGGGCAGGCATGAAGGTAGTGTGGGAGAACCCACAGACCACTATGCAAAGCTGACTCCTACGAAAAAGAAAGAAAAGAATTTTAGGTATCAATTCAGTTCTAAGAGAGTTTTTGCAAGGCTGATGGGGAGTCTTCCAATCAGTCACCCATGAAAGTAAAAGAGAGCCTCAGAGAAATAGGCTTGCTTTCACGCCCTTGCTGGGAGCCTGTGGGAAGGAAGGTTTCTGTGCAAAGGAGGTGGTGAATTTGAAATGCACTGACCTGGGCCTTCTGTCAATCATGTCAATCATGGAGACTTGGCAGGGTCTCATTCATGGTTGCCACACAGAGACACTGAGAAAAAGATGCAACCATGAAAAGGTGGAAAGGTGGAAAGTTCTAATGACATAGAAAATAGCAATCAGCCTTTCTCACATCTGGAAGCTTTCTGAGATATCTGAGTGCAGTAGAGAATTGACAGAGGACTGATCACCAACCTACAAACATGGTGAGAGGGTAAAAAACTGCAAGAATATAACCATCTCCCATCAATTTTCCAACAGAAATACTGCATTCCTTGAAGAAACAATTATAGAGTACCTCATGTTACATGCTTGTTCCTGAGGCTCCCCCCTGTAAAATAACATCATCTCCATTCCTTTTCATTTCTTTCCATGACAGCTCCTTCAGGAAAAGGACATATTCCTGGCCTTAATCCCATATAGCAACCGTGATGTCATTTCTGTATTTCAGGAAGACTGGCAGGTATGATGGTCTTTTCTCCTGTCTTGTTTCCTGCAGGGCTGACTGCCATGCTTGGGAGAGGGAAAAGACTTATTGGCCTGTATCTGGGACTGTATCTCCTCCTTCCTCCATTAAACTCCTGCTTCTCAGCACTAATTCCTGCAGTTCCCTTTCTCCCTAGCCTTTATGCTCCCTGTACCCCACTATCTTTTAGACATAATTATCTTCAGCCTCTGCTTATTTCTCAGATTCAAATGAGAAACACAATTTCACATTGTGAAACCCTCTTCATTATTTTTAACATCTCTCAATAGTGTAATTCTCTCCATTCCCATAAAGACCAACCACTTTTCAAAGTGTTTCTTGACTTCTTGTCTCCAGACTTTGAAACCTTCCTTGCATATGACTGCCTCATTACCTTTCTAAAATCTAGTTAATTCACTTAATCAAGAATGCCCAAGAGTTTACTCTAGCCTATTTGGTAAGTTCACACTTCTTCTATTTACTAATCCTTCTCACTTCCTTTACCTCTACTTCCTAGTATAATTCCTCCATCCTAATTAGAACTGTCTTTCTACACATCCCTGCCACTTCACCCATATAGACATACAATTCTTACTTCCAATGCTATGCCTAAAACAGGGTGAAGTCCCCTCCACCATCTGCACTACAGACTTAACCACACCCTTCACCACAAGCAATCTCTGACCTTGTGGAGAACAAAACTTTATGAATAGCCTGTGAACCTGAGACTCAGTACACAACTTATGTGTGGTTGAGACCTTTTCCTGGTGACCAATTCACGTGTTCAAAAAAGATACAGAAATGAAGAAGGCAAGGTCCCTACCCCAGGGGACATAAAGCCTAAGACAGGAAATGAAATCTGAAAATAATCATGATACCAAAATAGAAAAAAAGTGAAGGCCACAAGAAATCAGAGAAATCTGATGGGAAATATAGCTACACATTGGAATCACGGGAAAACATTTTTAAAAGGGGATACTCAAGCCCCACCCATGAGTTCCAGTTTAAAGCTCTGGGGAGGGACCCAGGCACTGGTACTTTTTAACTCTTCCCTGACACTACAAACATGTAACGAGGATGGAGAACTCTTCTTGTAATAGGTAGAACTTAAAACTAAATCAACATTTTCAGCTAGAAGTACTGGTATTACCTAAGGACCTTTTTAAACATACATAAGACTACACTTTTTGGTCCTAATTATTAATGGGCTACACCAAGAACTCAGTAATCCAGTTGGGAAACAGAAGCTGAATGGAAAAGCCACCTTATGTGATATGTTAAAATATATATAAAGCATTTTCAAATGAGTGATAAGTGATGCTAAACCTTCTCTAAATAATATTTATGGGAATGTTAATAATATGAGAATTCTAGGCTGGGCGCAGTGGCACATGCCTGTAATCCCAGCACTTTGGGAGGCTAAGGCAGGCAGATCATGAGGTCGGGAGATCGAGACCATCCTGGCTAACGTGGTGAAACCCCATCTCTACGAAAAATACAGAAACAAACTTAGTCGGGCATGGTGGCAGGCCCCTGTACTCCCAGCTACTCCAGAGGCTGAAACAGGAAAATGGCGTGAACCTGGTAGGTGGAGCTTCCAGTGAGCCGAGATCGTGCCACTGCTCTCCAGCCTGGGCAGCAAGCGAGACTCTGTCTCAAACAAAATAAATAAATACATTTTTAAAAATGAGTATTCTAAAAACTATATGAAATTGCTGGAAATCGAATATGTTATCAGTCATAGTGTCATGTGCCACAAAAGTAACTAGATTTCTATGTGAGCTGTGTCTTTACCATAACAAATCTAATGAAAATCAAATTAGATTTTTAACCACAGTGATTTTAAATATTTGCCATTCCCAGATAGTTGGTTTGACTCTTCCTCGAAGTATTTACAATCAGCTATAGTCCAAAATTGCTTTTTCTTCNTCCTATAAAACTTCCAGCAAAGCAAAGTTTAAAAAGATCCTCTATGGGCCACTGCTACTCTTGCTGCACTTAGGTAAAAAATCTAGGCAAGTTCGGTGAGACTCAACCAATTTTGCAAACAAATTCATCCTACTGCAATTATCTTTGGTAAAAATAGAGACTCCTATATAGAGAAAAATTATGTTGAAAAGAAAAACTGTAGTACACCTGTTACCAGACTGAACCACTGTTCCTTATCTTTGAGTATTTATAATCTACTGATAGACTGGACTGGACCCTGAAATCTTTTAGTTCTTCCAATTCAATTTTTTCCCCTGAAATCATTAAGAACAAGAACAGCTCTGTTTCTGAAGCCATATAATCTGGAGGTGGACAACTCAATGTAAATTTCATGGGAAAACCCTTGTGTCTGAGGTGTGGGCCACTCAGAGCTCACCAAATGTTCAAGACCATAACTTAGAGAAACTAAAACTGCAAACCACGACAACAAGTTGATGACTTTACACTGTGGACAGCTTTTCTCAAGGTGTCAGAACAAGATTATCAATCATGATGAGACTCTTACCTCTCTTAATTTGTCCTTGCTTATGCCTGTCTCCTTTGCTTCCCAGAATAATGCTGTACTTAGGATTTCACAAGAAGTAGCTTCTGAGAGTAAGTTAACAGTGTCAGATATATCACATCAACCACACTTTTTTTTTTTTAAGATGGAGTTTCTCTCTTGTTGCCCATGCTGGAGCGCAATGGCATAATCTTGGCTCACAACAACCTCCACCTCCTGGGTTCAAGTGATTATCCTTCAGTCTCCCTAGTAGCTGGGATTATAGGCATGCACCACCACACTTGGCTAATATTGTAATTTTAGTAGACGGTGTTTCTCCACGTTGGTCAGGCTGGTCTTGAACTCCTGACCTCAAGTGATCCACACGCCTCGGCCTCCTAAGGTGCTGGGATTACAGGCATGAGCCACCATACCTGGCCCACACATTTTTACATAACAAGACATCCTTTAGTCCACCCCAAAGCTGACGTTTGCTGCATCTTTAACACAACTTTTTCCTCAAATGTATCGAGTTATTTTTAGGCTTCCACTTCTATACTTGCCTATTCTTCTCGCTCTCTGTTTTAATTTAACATAGACATGCAATGCTAGAAAATAGAATTGCTCTCTACCAGCTTAACAGGGGGGAGCCTGTGCAGTTTCTGACACTTCTTGTTGCACATGGATAAATACATCGGGTATTACAGAGACTCAGTTGTAAAAATCAACAAATGTGCTGCCTGGTTAAAATGACTAGACTCTTCTGGCTTCTTCTTTATTCTATTGTAGTTGGTTTGCATCTTGCTTAAGGTGCATACTCCAAACTCTTGATATTTTCATCCTGATAGTCATACTGGTAGTCTCCCTCATGTGGTGCAATCTACAAACATTTTTACTTCTGTGCAAATATTTGTGAGCAGCCATCCTTCAAATATCAAATTGTTTCTCTTGGGCTGGAATTCAAAAACTCAAAGAAATGTGTGTTTTATGGGCCAGACGCAGTGGCTCACATCTGTAATCCCAGCACTTTGGGAGGCAAAGGCAAGCGGATCACAAGGTCAGGAGTTCGAGATCAGCCTGGTCAATATGGTGAAACCCTGTCTCTACTAAAATTACAAAAATTAGCCTAGTGTGGTGCTGCGCACCTGTAGTCCTGTAGGGAGACCCCTGAAACCATTGCTATGGAATAGAAGATGAAATGCTCCTGATTATTGTAAATACAAAATTGCATGCAGGATTGTGTAAAGACAATGCCAGGTTGGGCTGCCACAATGAGCCAACAGTGTGTGATGTGCTTCCCCATGCAGACAGCCTATTAATAGATGTGTAGTCAGGGAGATTTCACATCACCAAGATTCCTATCCCAGAAAAGCAGATGTTCATAGCTCTGGGATTGGAATGCAACCCTTGTGGAGAGCCTATAAATGGACACATGAGGGGCACCTGTTCATATGGATAAGATAGGGTTACAAACACCCTTATCTTGCCACAGCTCTTCTAGGTCTCTTTAGAGTTAAGGCATACTCCCTTCTGAGAATTTTTTGGTTTAGCCGGTTGTCCAGCTTCACTTCCTGTTTCTATTGATTGTTTGCAAGCAGCTTTTCCTGCAACTGTCACTGCTGATTAATATCTTGCTAATCATAGGTTATGGATAGACTGTGTTACTGTTTTAAGGCTCTGTTAGAAATTGCTGATGCACACACTATGTTGTAAATTCTTATCTCTGTATACTGTACTTCTGCATACCGATGTTATGTTAAAGAATTACTTCATCCCCATGTGACCATCTCACCTCAGAATAAAACCACCCTAAATCCCTCACTAACCTACCCCTGCCCTCACTAAACTTAATAATAAATGCCGGTATATCCAGTGCATTGGGGGCACCACAGGACCAAAATGCAATCACCACCCCTGGACTCAGCTTTCACTACCTTCTGTGTGTCTTTTATTTCTTGACCTGCCTATCTGCCTGGGAACAAAGAAAGAGCCCTGTTGCATTGCGGGCTGCTGGCCAGATCCTGCAATATAATCCCAGCTACTTGGGATGCTGAGGCGGGAGAATTGCTTGAACCAGGGAGGCAGAGGTTACAGTGAGCTAAGATCGTGCCACTGCACTTCAGCCTCAGTGACAGAGCGAGACTCCATCCAAAAAAAAAAAAAAAGAAGAGGGGGTGGTGTCAAGATGGTCAAATAGGAACAGCACCAGCTTCCAGCTCCCAGCATGAGCAGCACAGAAGATAGGTGATTTCTGCATTTTCAACTGAGCTACCAGGTTCATCTCACTGGGGTGTCTCGGACAGTGGGTGCAAGACAGTGGGTGCAGCCCAACGAGTGAGAGCCGAAGCAGAGTGAGGCACCGCCTCACCCAGGAAGTGCAAGGGGGATGGGAACTCCCTTTCCTAGCAAAGGGAAACCGTGACACACAACACCTGGAAAATAGGCTCACTCCCACCCAATACTGCGCTTTACCAAGGGTCTCAACAAATGGCATACCAGGAGATTATATCCCGTGCCTGGCTTGGAGGGTCCCACGCCCAGGGAGCCTGGCTCATTGCAAGCACAGCAGTCTGAGATCTAACTGCAAGGCAGCAGCAAGGCTGGGGGAGGGGCGCCACCATTGCTGAGGCTTAAGGAGGTAAACAAAGTGGCCAGAAAGCTTGAACTGGTTGGAGCCCACCACAGCTCAAGGAGGCCTGCCTGCTTCCGTGGACTCCACCTCTGGGGACAGGACGTAGCCAAAGAAAAGGCAGCAGAAACCTCTGTAGACGTAAATGTCCCTGTCTGACAGATTTGGAGAGAGTAGTGGTTCTCCCAGCATGGAATTTTTTTCTAAGAATGGACAGACTGCCTGCTCAAGTGGGTCCCTGACCCCTGAGTAGCCTAACTTGGAGACATCCCCCACTAGGGGCAGACTGACAACACACACCTCACACGGCCAGGAACACCTCTGAGATGAAGATTCCAGAGGAATGATCAGACAGCAACATTGGCTGTTCAGCAATATTCACTATTCTGCAGCCTCCACTGCTGATACCCAGGCATACAGGGTCTAGAGTGGACCTCAGGCAAACTCCAACAGACCTGCAGCTGAGGGTCCTGACTGTTAGAAGGAAAACTAACAAACAGAAAGGACATCCACACCAAAATCCCATCTCTAGGTCACCATCATTAAAGACCAAAGGTAGATAAAAGCACAAAGATGGGAAAAAAGCAGTGCAGAAAAGCTGAAAATTCGAAAAATCAGAGCACCTCTCAACCTCCAAAGGAACGCAGCTCCTCACCAGCAATGGAACAAAGCTGGACGGAGAATGACTTTGACAAGTTGAGAGAAGAAGGCTTCAGACAATCAAATTTCTCCTAGCTAATGAAGGAAGTGCGAACCCAGTGCAAAGAAACTAAAAACCTTGAAAAAAGATTTGACAAATGGCTAACTAGAATAACCAAAGTAGACAAGCCCTTAAACGACCTGATAGAGATGAAAACCATGACAAGAGAACTACATGACAAATGCACAAGTTTCAGTCACTGACTCTATCAACTGGAAGAAAGGGTATCAGTGATTGAAGATCAAATAAATGAAATGAAGCAAGAAGTTTAGAGAAAAAAGAGTAAAAAGAAATCAATAAAGCCTCCAAGAAATATGGGACTATGTGAAAAGACAAAATCTATGTCTGATTGGTGTATGTGAAAGTGATGGGGAGAATGGAACCAAGATGGAAAACACTCTGCAGGATATTATCCATGAGAACATCCCCAACCTAGCGAGGCAGGCCAACATTCAAATTCAGGAAATACAGAGAATGCCACAAAGATACTCCTCGAGAAGAGCAACTCCAAGTCACATAATTGTCAGATTCACCAGAGTTGAAATACAGGAAAAAATGTTAAGGGCAGACAGAGAGAAAGGATGGGTTACCCAAAAAGGGAAGTCCATCAGACTAACAGCAGATCTCTCAGCAGAAACACTACAAGTCAGAAGAGAGTATGGGCCGATATTCAACATTCTTAAAGAAAAGAATTTTCACCCAGAATTTCATATCCAGCCAAACTAAGCTTCATAAGTGAAGGAGAAATAAAACCCTTTACAAACAAGCAAATGCTGAGGGATTCTGTCACCACCAGGCCTGCCTTACAAGAGCTCCTAAAGGAAGCACTAAACATGGAAAGACACAACCAGTACCAACCACTGCAAAAATATGCCAAATTGTAAAGACCATTGATGCTATGAAGACACTGCATCAATTAATGGACAAAATAACCAGCTAACATCATAATGACAGGATCAAATTCACACATAACAATATTAACCTTAAATGTAAATGGGCTAAATGC
>NW_016823922.1:20173-25191 GCF_001698545.2 Rhinopithecus bieti | reverse complement strand
TTACAAGGGATGTGAAGGACCTATTCAAGGAGAACTACAAACCACTGCTCAACAAAATAAAAGAAGACACAAACAAATGGAAGAACATTTCATGCTCACGAGTAGGAAGAATCAATAATATGAAAATGGCCATACTGCCCAAGGTAATTTATAGATTCAATGCCATTTCTATTAAGCTACTAATGACTTTCTTCACAGAATTGGAAAAAAATACGTTAAAGTTCATAGGGAGCCGAAAAAGAGCCCATGATGGCAAGACTATCTTTAGCCAAAAGAAGAAAGCTAGAGGCATCACTCTACCTGACTTCAAACTATACTACAAGGCTACAGTAACCAAAACAGCATGGTACTGGTACCAAAACAGAGATATAGATCAATGGAACAGAACAAAGCCCTCAGAAATAATACCACACATCTATAACCATCTGATCTTTACAAACCTGACAAAAACAAAAAAAGGGGAAAGGATTCCCTATTTAATAAATGCTGCTGGGAAAACTGGCTAGCCATAAGTAGAAAGCTGAAACTGGATCCCTTCCTTACAGCTTGTACAAAAATTAATGCAAGATAGATTAAAGACTTAAATGTTAGACATAAAACCATAAAAACCCTAGAAGAAAACCAAGGCAGTACCATTCAGGACACAGGCATGGGCAAGGATTTCATGTCTAAAACACAAAAAGCAAAGGGAACAAAGTCCAAAATTGACAAATGGGATCTAATTAAACTAAAGAGTTTATGCACAGCTAAAGAAACTACCATCAGAGTGAACAGGCAACCTACAGAATGGGAGAAAATTTTTGCAAAACACTAATCTGACAAAGGGCTAATATCCAGAACCTACAAAGAACTCAGATTCACAAGAAAAAACAACCCCATCAAAAAATGGGCAAGGATATGAACAGATACTTCTCAAAAGAAGACATTTATATAGCCAACAGACACATGAAAAAATGTTCATCATCACTAGCCGTCAGAGAAATGCAAATCAAAACCATAATGAGATACCATCTCAGGCCAGTTAGAATGAGGATCATAAAAAAGTCAGGAAACAACCGGTGCTGGAGAGGATGTGGAGAAATAGGAACACTTTTACACTGTTGGTGGGACTGTAAACTAGTTCAACCATTGTGGAAGTCAGCGTGGCGATTCCTCAAGGATCTAGAACTAGAAATACCATTTGACCCAGCCATTCCATTACTGGGGATATACCCAAAGGATTATAAATCACGCTGCTATAAAGACACATGCACGTATGTTTATTGCGGCACTATTCACAATAGCAAAGACTTGGAATCAACCCAAATGTCCATCAATGACAGACTGGATTAAGAAAATGTGGCAAATATACACCATGGAATACTATATAGTCATAAAAAAGGATGAGTTCATGTCCTTTGGAGGGACATGGATGCAGCTGGAAACCATCATTCTCAGCAAACTATCACAAGAACAGAAGACCAAAAACAGCATGTTCTCACTCATAGGTGGGAATTGAATAATGAGAACACTTAGACACAGGAAGGGGAACATCACACATCAGGGTCTGTTGTGGGGTGGTGGAAGGGGGCAGGGATAGCATGAGGACACACACTTAATGTAAATGATGAGTTAATGGGTGCAGCACACCAATATGGCACATGTATACAAATGTAACAAACCTGCACATTGTACACATGTACCCTAGAACATAAAGTATAAAAAAATTTTTTTTTAAGACAGAGAGAATTAAAAAAAAAGAAAAGGAAAGAATTGATGGAAGCCCAAAATTACAGTTATTGAGACTAAGGTTAATGCTTTAAGTTTTGTTCATATTCTCACCTAAGTGAGAGTACAGACACTCCAAAAAAGAGTCATACATGATAAATGTTATATACTATCACTGAAATTTTAAAGAAGCAGATAGCTCTCAAAACAGATCATATTTTTCTATAAAAAGACGATTTCAGTCTACCTGAGTGAGCATAATAACTATGCAACAGGCACATCCGAAGTGCTTTTCATGCACCTACAGTCGTGACAAAAATCCTAAGTGTCACCATCCCCATTTGTACAGATTAAGAAAAAAAGAACTGTGGCAGAGAAGTATGTGTCCACTGTCACCTAACTTCATAATTTAACCTCATCCTCCACTTCATCTGGTAAGAGGACATGCTAAGATTTACAAGGTCTCCTGAATGACATCCACCTTCAAATATGATTTTTTTCCCATTTCCTTTCAGGATTTGATAGCCAGCATTTTGTTTTCTGTCTCATCCTTCACTTATGCACCTGTTCCCTAACACTACACTCACAACTGCACAGCCCTGAATAAAAGCTAGCTTTTAGAAATCTCAATCTTTTTGGAAAAAAGAAAGGCCAGGTTCCAAGTCTCACAAAAAGTCATTTTTTATTCTATCATCAACTATTTGCATGGCCATTCTCTGGTCATAAACAACTGCACTAGAAACAGAAAGTGTAATGAGAAGAAAGTAGGAGGAGGGTGAGTTTCTAGAAAGACACACAGGGAAAAGATTCCAAATCCAGAAAAATTCATAAAATGCACCCAGGGAGTGTGACTTTGAGCAATGACAGCACCACCTGCCACTTTCCATGGCTGTTGGCCTCCTTCTCAACCTGCCCTTCCTGGTCTTGCTTTCTAAGACCAACACAAACAACCTGGGAGCTGGGGTCAGATCAGAGCACACAGCACTGAGTGGTAGGGTTGGAAAGGGCACAAAAGAAAGAAGAGTGTTTGACTCATGAAGACATGACTCACCGAGGTACACATCACCTAGGCAGGCAATAGATTACTGAAGGGCTTCGCAGGACTCATGGTGGTTATCCAGAATGAAAGACTGAGGCAAGAGTCTTGACCAATTGAGTTTTATTGAGCCAGAGCTTGACGGTGCAACCTGGGAAAATATGAGTTGAACAAGCCCTCTGTGGCTTGTGTTCTCTCTGAAGAGGTTTCTGGAGGCTTAGTATTTATACATTTAATTAAAGGAGAGAAGGCAGTTAGGAAGAGATGGAGTGGGCAGAAAAACAATAGATCTAATCTTGTCTTTCTTCTGTACCTCAGAAAATAAATATTATCAGAATGAGAGTAAAAATACTTCAGTTTTAGGAGCTAGATTTTGATTGCTAACCTAAAGTTATAATTGACATGCCTTTCTTTTACAAACAAATATACATCTTGGAAGGTTTTGAAGCCAAAAAAAAACACCTTGTTCAGACAATCATCCGGAGTTGCCTGAGATCTTTGGCTTTCCTGTTTAACCCGTTCTTTCTCTCTTCTTTCTTTCTTTCTTTTTTTTCTTTTTTAAGAGACATAATCTTGCTCTGTCACAAAGACTAGAGTGTACTCACTTAAGCCTTGAACTCCTGGGCTGAAGTGGTCTTCCCACCTTAGCCTTCCCAGTGTCTGAGACTACAGGCATGCACTGCTGCACTTGGCTAATTTGATTTATTTTGTTTAGTAAGGACATGGTCTCCCTTTTTTGTTTAGGCTGGCCTTAAACTCCTGGTTTCAAGTGATCCTCCTGCCTTGGACTCTCAAAGCGCTGGGATTGCAGGCCTGTACCAGCACACCTGGCCCCACAATTCTTCAAAAGCTCTCAGAGAAAGCATTGTAAAAGACCCCTTTGGCTGTATGTTTCATCTGATCCTACATGACTAGGAAGGCTCATTCTTAAGAAGTCACGTCCCATGGAAAAGGCAGGAAAACAAATCAGAAAAGGGTAAAGGGAAGTCACAGCAACAAAGGGACAGTATAATCCTGGAACCTTATTAAGTCACACAAATGCTACTTCAGTTAGAGCAATTTGTTCGGCAAACATCGCTCTAACCCTTTCAGTTGTATGTTTGTTCAACTGTAATGTCTGCAGCAGTCTATAGACTAGGTTTTCTAGAGTTTCTGAAGCATCTTCCAATTGCAATGGCAATCTGACACAATTCTCTGAATTGCAGTCTGAATCCAGTATTCATGTGTATGTTTCGTGTAGTCTACTCATCAGCAGGCATAAAGGTTGTTTATATATAAGTTGCTATGATTTCTCCAGAAGTTTACATAAGTTGTCCAGTTTCAGCTTGCAATGTTTAATCTGCCCATCTGACAAAAGGCTAATATCCAGAATCTACAAGAAACTTAAATTTACAAGAAAAAAAAAAAAACCCAATCAAAAAGGGGGCGAAGCACATGAACAGACACTTCTCAAGATAAGACATTTATGTGACCAACAAACATATGAAAAAAGTTCATTATTACTGCTCATTAGGGACATGCAAATCAAAACCACAATGTGATACCATCTCATACCGGTTAGAATGTTGGTCAGGAAACAACAGATGCTGGAGGAAGGTCAGGAAACAACAGATGCTGGAGAGAATGTGGGGAAATAGGAACGCTTTTACACTGTTGGTGGGAGTGTAAATTAGTTCAACCATTGTGGAAGACAGTGTGGCGATTCCTCAAGGATCTAGAATAAGAAATACCATTTGACCCAGTAATCCCATTACTGGATATATACTGAAAGGATTAGAGATCATTCTACTATAAAGACACAAGCGCAGATATGTTTATTGTGACACTATTCACAATAGCAAAGACTTGGAAAGAACCCAAATGCCTATCAATGACAGACTAGATAAAGAAAATGTGGTACGTCTACACCATGGAATTTGATACAGCCATAATAAAGGATGAGCTTATGTCCTTTTCAGGGACATGGATGAAGCTGGAAATCACCATTCTCAGCAAACTAACACAGGAACAGAAAACCAAACAGTGCATGTTCTCACTCATAATTGGGAGTGGGACAACGAGAACACATGGACAGAGGGAAGGGAACATAGTACACTGGGGCCTGTTAGGGGGTAGGGGGCTAGGGGAGGGACAGCTTTAGGAGAAATACCTAATGTAGATGATGGTTTAATGGGTGCAACAAAACACCATGGCACGTGTATACCTATGTAACAAACCTGCAGGTTCTGCACATGTATCCCAGAACTTAAAAGTGTAATTTTAAAAAATTATACAA
>NW_016823922.1:14424-19174 GCF_001698545.2 Rhinopithecus bieti | reverse complement strand
CTTTTTTTTAATAGTGAGTTTTATGGGTTCCATGCAGAAAGTTTTAAAATCAAAAATCTAAAGTATTTCTGTCTCCCTCTATCTTTATGTGCACATGTATATGTTCTAGGTGGTATCACATATATCTATATGTCAGTACCTATGTTTATATATTGTTTATACATGGTATCAACTTAATATAAAAATAAATGAATACTCATCAATTAAGAAAATAATCTCAAATGCTTTCCAACACATGTGATATTAGTAATCTTCAATAATGGAAGAACACCTCAAATGAGCATGCATACCTATCTGCAGCCTCCTTAAAAAAATTATCAGCCAAGATTTTTATATTCAGCAAAACTAAAGCTCATAAATAAAGGAATGATAACAGTCTTTTTCAAACAAACAAATGCTAAGAGAATTTGCCACTACCAAGCCAACACTACAATAACTGCTAAAAGGAGCTCCAAACCTTGAAACAAATCCTGGAAACACATCAACAGAGAACCTTTTAAGCATGAATCTCACAGGACCTATAAAACAAAAATACAATAAATAATTGAATGAAACCAAGGTATTCAGGCAGCAAATACCAGGATGAATGGAACAGGACCTCACATCCCAATACTAACATTGAATGTAAGTGGTCTAAAGGCAGCACTTAAAAGATACAGAATTGCAGAATTGATAATAATGCACCAAGCAAGTATCTGCTGCCCTCAAGAGACTCCCGTAACCATAAAGGGTCATATAAACTTAAGGTAAAAGCGTAGGAAAAGATACCCCATGCAAATGGCCACAAACATGAGGAGTAACTATTTTCTATCAGAAAACTAACTTTAAAGCAACAGCAGTTAAAAAAGACAAAGAGGGACATTATATAACAATAAAAGGACTTGTCCAACAGAAAAATATCACAATCCTAAATATATACACACCTAACACTGGAGCTCTCAAATTTATATAACTATTACTACTAAACCTAAGAATTGAGATAGACAGTAACACAATAATAGTGAGGGACTTCAGTACTCCACTGACAGCACTAGACAGTTCATCAAGACAGAAAGTCAAGAAAGAAACAATGGATTTAAACTGTGCTCTAGAGCAAAGAGACTTAAGAAATATTTACAGAATGTTCAACCCAACAACCCAGAATGTACATTATATTCATCAGCACATGGAACTTTCTTCAAGATAGACCATATGATAGGTCACAAAACAAGTCTCAATAAATTTAAGAAAATTGAAATTATGTGAAGTACTCTCTCAGACAACAGTAGAATAAAACTGGAAATCAACTCCAAAAGGAACTTCAAAACCATGAAAACACACATAAATTAAATAACTTGCTCCTGAATGAATATAGGGTCAAATAAGAAATCAAGATGGAAATTTAAAAATTCTTTGAACTGAACAATAATGATGCATCCTATCAAAACATCTGGAATATTGCAAAGAGTGTGCTAAAAGTTCATAGCCTTAAATGCCTACATCAAAATGACTGAAAGAGCACAAATAGACAATCTAAGGTTACATTTCTAGAAATTCAAGAAACAAGAACACACCAAACCCAAACCCAACAGAAGAACGAAATTAACCAAGATCAGAGCAGAATCAAATGAAGTTTAAACAAAATAATACCAAATATAAATTAAATGTAAAGCTGGCTTTTGGAAAATAAATAAAATTAATAGACCATTGGCAAGATTAACCAAGAAAAGAAGAGAGAAGAGCCAAATAAGCTCATTTAGAAATGAAATGGGAGCTATTACCACCAACGCCACAGAAATACAAAGGATCATTCAAAGGTACTATGAACACATTTATGTGCATAAACTAGAAAACCTAGAGGGGGTGAATAAATTCCTAGAAATATAAAACCCTCCTAGATTAAATTAGAAAGAATTAGAAATACTGAGCTGGCCAAAAAAAGCAGCAAGATTGAAAAGATAGTTTAAAAATTAACAACAAAACAAAACAAATTCCAGGACTATTCCACATGCTAGAGAAAGATGGAATTCTCCCTAAATCATTCTATGAAGGCAGTATCACCCTAATACCAAACCCAGAAAAGGATATAACAAAGAAAACTACAGATCAATATCCCTGATGCACACAGATGCAGAAATTCTTAACAAAATACTAGCTAACTGAATCCAACAGCACATCAAAAACATAATCCACCATGATCAAGTAGGTTTCATAATAGGGATGCAGGAATGGTTCCACATACACAAGTCAATAAGTGTAGTACACCACATAAACAGAATTTAAAAATCACATGATCCTCTCAATAGACACTGAAAAGGTACTTGACAACATCCAGCATCGTTTTATGATTAAAACTCTCAGAAAATTGGCACAAAAACAGACAGCCAACATAATACTGAATGAGAAAAAGTTGAAAGCATTCACTCTCAGCAGGGGAACAACACAAGGAGATGGTCGCTCTCACCACTTTCATTCAACAGAGTACTGAAAGTCCTAGCTAAATCAAACAAGGGAAATAAATAAAGGGCATCCAAATTGATAAAGAGGAAGTAAAACTGTCGCTGTTTGCTGACAATATAATCGTATACCTAGAAGACCCTAAAGACCCCTCCAAGTGACCAAGCAGAGAATCAAATCAAGACCTGAAACTCTTTCATGACAGCAGTTATAAAGAAATAATAACTAGGAATATATGTAAAGAAGGAGGTGAAAGATCTCAAGAAAAACTACGAAACACTGCTGAAAGAAATCATACATGATGCAAAATATGAAAATGCACCCCTTGCTCATGGATGAATAGAATCATTGTTGTGAAAATGACCACACTGACAAAAGCAATCTACAAATTCAATGCCATGCCCATTAAAATGCCACCATCAATCTTCACAGAACTAGAGAAAACAATTCAAAAATTCGTATGGAACCAAACAAGAGCCAACATACCCAAAGCGAGACTCAGCAAAAGAACAAATCTGGTGGTGTCACATCACCTGACTTCAAACAATATTCTAAGTCCATAGTCACCAAAACATCATGGTACTGGTATAAAAATAGGCACATAGACCAACGGAACAGAATACAGATCCCAGAAATAAACCTAAATACTTACAGCCAATTAATCTTTGACAAAGCAAACAAAACATAAAGTGCGGGAAAGGACACCCTTTTCAATAAATGGTGCCAGGATAAATGGCTAGCGGCATGTAAGAGAGTGAAACTGGATCCTCATAAGGTTCTCAAGGTGAGAACCTTACAGAAAAATCAACTCAAGATGGATTAAGGACTTAAACCTAAGACGGGAAACTATAAAGAAAACACTGAAAAACCCTTCCAGACATTGGCTTATAGGCCAGGATTTCATGACCAAGAACCCAAAAGCAAATGCAATAAAAACAACAATAAATAGCTGGGACCTAATTAAACTAAAGAGCTTTTGCATGGCAAAAGGAAAAGTCAGCAGAATAAACAGACAACCCAAAGAGTGGGAGAAAACCTTCACAAGCTATACATCTGACAAAGAAATAATATCCAGAATCTACAATGAATTCAAACAAATCAGTAAGAAAAAAAAATCCCATCAAAAAGTGGGCTAAGGACATGAATCAACAATTCTCAAAAGAAGACACACAAATGGCCATCAAACATATGAAAAGATGCTCAACATCACTAATGGTTAGGGAAATGCAAATCAAAACCACAATGCAATACCACCTTACTCCTGCAAGAATGGCCATAAAAAAAAAAAAAAAACAGTAGACGTTGAACAGGGAACACTTCTACACTGCTGGTGGGAATGGAAATGAGTACCACCATTATGGAAAATAGTGTGGAGATTCCTTAAAGAGCTAAAAGTAGGTCTACCATTTGATCCATCAATCCCACTACTAGGTATCTACCCAGAGGAAAAGACCTCATTATTCAAAAAAGATACTTGTGCATGCATGTTTATAGCAGCACAATTCGCAACTGCAAAATCCTGGAACCAACTTAAATGACCATCAACTAACCCAAATGCCCATCAATCAACGAGTGGATAAAGAAACTGTAGCGTGTGTGTGTGTATATACATACACATATATATATATGATGGAATACTACATAGTCGTAAAAAGGAATGGATTCACAGCATTTGCAGTGACCTGGCTGAGAATGGAGACTATTAATTCTAAGAGATGTCACTCAGGAATGGAAAACCAAGCATCATATGTTCTCACTGATATGTGGGGGCTAAGTAATGACGCAAAGACATAATAATGATACAACAGATTCTGGGGACTTAGGGGGAAGCAGGGAGGGGGGCAAGGGATAAAAGACTACAAATATGGTGCAGTGTATACTGCTCAGGTGATGAATGCACCAAAATCTCACAAATCACTATGAAAGAACTTACTCATGTAACCAAATGCCACCTGTACCCCAATAACTTATGGAAAAATAAAATTGTAATATTAAAAAATAAATAGATGGGGGCAGAGCAAGATGGCCGAATAGGAACAGCTCCAGTCTCCAACTCCCAGCGTGAGCGACACAGAAGACCGGTGATTTCTGCATTTTCAACTGAGGTACTGGGTTCATCTCACTAGGGAGTGCCGGACAATCGGTGCTGGTCAGCTGCTGCAGCCCGACCAGCGAGAGCTGAAGCAGGGCGAGGCATCGCCTCACCTGGGAAGCACAAGGGGGAAGGGAATCCCTTTTCCTAGCCAGGGGAACTGAGACACACAACACCTGGAAAATCGGGTAACTCCCACCCCAATACTGCGCTTTAAGCAAA
>NW_016823922.1:0-13718 GCF_001698545.2 Rhinopithecus bieti | reverse complement strand
TTTTTTTTTTTTTTAACCAAAAGTATCCTCCCAAATGAAATTAATAAGGCTTAACCCAGATTATGGCTTAGCCAAGCATGTATGACACATCTCCAAAGAGGTGAACGAGCAACTCAAAAACTCAAAAATCACACAAATATCAAAACAAATGAGGTTGGAAACCTCATCCAAAATTAAATCCAGGATGCAGCAGTAAAAGCATAAAATTTTTAACTATTCGATGACAAGGTAAAGTGGTTTTTATTCTTATTTTCTCAGAGGATCTAAGGCAAGCAGTTTAAGCTTACAAAAAAAGCTTAACTTTGTTTTAGGTCTGATTTTGCTCTCTAATTTAGTCAAAAGAAATTTTAAGGCTAGCCATAACACTATTAGGTGTCTTTCCTTGACATTCAATCCTCTGATCAACCGTTTGGAATAACAGAGCTCTAAAATATTTTTTAAATTACAAGTTCCAATTTAAAGAATCCATCTTCTGGCCATGGACTATTAGAGTTTCCAGTGGTGTATTGATTCTAAGTGACTCCATCCAACATCCTCTTCAGTGAAAAACCAATCCCACTGATCTTTTCCCCCACCCCAACAAAATAAAATATGTACTCTCAGGAATAGGCTTAGGAAAGCAAAAGACTCGTGTTGCCATAGCCCTATCCAGGCAACAAGACTTGGGATGACAAAAGTCCATGATGGATGGGACTGCTTATGACAAGCCCTCCTGGGAGCATAACACATTTAGAAAACAAAAGAAAAAATAAAAAACCTCAGGTTCTCAGCCATGTTAAGGCTGGTCACCTGATGTGACTCAAAAATGATTCCTCCTCCTGATGGTGGAGACCAAGAGTGAGTGCTCTGACTTGGTCACAAATCAAGTCCTCAAGGATATATGACAAGGTAAGAGAAAACTTTATCCAATACCTCTCTTTATGAACAACACTGAAGGAAAGAGGTAAAGAAAAAGACTATTTCTGGGAGGAAATGGATTAAGCAATCAAAATATCCATACCCCAACGTCACTTAAAAGTACACCAGAATTACTACACCAAGACTAGTTCAACATATATCTTCTCCCATTAATGAAAATTAGGTGGAGGATAGTGATTTTTACCATCCAATTGGAAAGAATACACAGAGAGAAGCCAGGAAACTGGAGACTAATACATTTTTACCCTTTAGCTGGCTGATTATTTTTCTGCATTTCTGCATGTCCAAAACGATGTTATGGCAGTGAAACAGGTTTTAATGGTAATACAGCTCATGGGAGAAAGAAAGGAAGTTCAGTTAGCAAAGTTGGTCTTGTGTCAGTGAAACCTTGCAGGTAGCAGCTCTTAGAGAAAATCAATGTTAAATTTCTTTATCTTTAAGGTATGAGATTCAGTCCATTTATCCCAGATTCAGATAATGGAAGACATGCCTGCATTAATAATGATTCTCTATGATGTTGATGTTTTTCCGCAAAAGGCAACTGTGCAGGGCGACTTCTATTTGCTGGCCCTCTGAGAGACACATCAAAATTTGTCAAAGAAATATATCGTGGGTTAAAAATATTTTTATTTTCTTCAACTAACAGGTGTTTCTAGAGGTGGAATTGGATGTTCTGCAGTTACAGAAATTTAGCCAATTTAAAGGCCTGCTTCACCATAATGCAGAGCTCCATAATGCAGAGCTCCGGATAGATTTGGATTTGACCAAGTGAAAGGGTTTTGGACATTAGACAGGGTGAAGGGTTGATCAAATCCAAAAGAAGAATGATAAAAACCAAAACCACAAATAGCGATTGCACTATTTACAAACTGTTATACACTGTAAGTATAAGGAGAGGTTAGAATGAAGTAGTAATAAGCCTTATCCTGCAGCTACCAAATTCTAAAACAAAACCCCAAACCAGCTCCTCAGTTGAGCAGGGACCAAGCTGTAGTCTGCTCTCCATTGTCACAGGAGCAGGAAACTCATGCTCCTTTTAGGAAATGAGCAAGGCTCCATGAGGTAGAAGAGTTCCATGAAAAAACAAAACTCAGATCTCAAACAAAAAAAAATCTGAAAAAGCAGGCACCTCAAGAGAAAGTAGGATCCAATTCTCAGAAAGTCACATGATTGATCAGAACTAAAGCTCTATAGTTGGTACTGAGCATGAACAATAGAAGAAGCACTGCAGCCAGGCGCGGTGGCTCACGCCTGTAATCCCAGCACTTTGGGAGGCCGAGGCGGGCGGATCACAAGGTCAGGAGATCGAGACCATGGTGAAACCCCGTCTCTACTAAAATACAAAAAATTAGACGGGCGCGGTGGCGGGCGCCTGTAGTCCCAGCTACTCGGGAGGCTGAGGCATGAGAATGGCCTGAACCCGGGAGGCGGAGCTTACAGTGAGCCGAGATCACGCCACTGCACTCTAGCCTGGACGACAGAGTGAGACTCCCTCTCAAAAAAAAAAAAAGGAAGAAGCAGCACTGCAGGTCAAAGGTTCTAAATTCCATTAAGAGGACCCCTTCATGGTTGGCAAAATGTTAACTAAATTGAGTGCCCAATTCAAGTTTCTGAATCAATTGAAGTTTATTGGACCAGAGCTCGAGGGCATACCCTGGAAAAACACAAGTTGTAGAAACCCTCTGTGGCTTGTTGTATTTGAGGAGGTTTTCAGGAGGCCTGGCATTTATGCATGTTCTTAAAGGAGGGAAGACGGGTAGGAAGAGACAAGTAGGGGGAAGAATATTCGGTCTCATCTTGTCTTTATTCTGTACATAGAAAGAAAAAGCATCATCAGTGTAAAATCTAAGAGACTTTA
The DNA here is from genome assembly GCF_001698545.2 of Rhinopithecus bieti. Taxonomy (NCBI): domain Eukaryota; kingdom Metazoa; phylum Chordata; class Mammalia; order Primates; family Cercopithecidae; genus Rhinopithecus; species Rhinopithecus bieti. Next base: position 10,942 of record NW_016823922.1, on the reverse strand, counting down.
GTTTTACGAGCTAGACTTAGATTGCACACCTAAACTTACAATTGATGGCACTTTGTTTTTTGAGACAATATACATGTTAAGATGAAGATGAAAATGAAGAGGAAAAAACCTGCTATGCACTGGGAACCTTTATGTTTGCACTTCATTTAATGCTCACAATGACCCTTTAATCAGTTACTATTATCCCTCTATCCCAAAACATCAATGAACTTGTCCCTTATCTCAGAGCCCATTAAACGTGGAACCAGGACTCAGACTCACATATTTCTGAATCTAAAACTCATGCTTCCAGCAAAAGAAACAATCAACAGAGTGAATAGACAAGCTAAAAACTGAGAGAAAATATTTAGAAACTATGTACTTCACAAAGGTCTGATATCCAGCATCTATACGAAACTTAAATAAATTTACAAGAAAAAAACATTAAAAAGTGGGCAAAGGATATGGAGAGACACTTTTTAAAACAAGTTATATATGTGGCCAAGAGCACATAAAAAAGCTCAGTATCACTGATCATTAGAGAAATATAAATCAAAACCGCAAAAAGACACCATTTCACACCAATCAGAATGGCTAGTATCAAAAAATAAAAGACAACATGCTGGCAAAGCTGCAGAGAAAAGGGAATGCTTATACACTGTTGGTGGCAGTGTCAATTAGTTCAACCATTGTGGAAAGCAGTGTGACAATTCCTCAAAGGGCTAAAAACAGGACTACCATTTGACCCAGCAATCTCATTACTGGTTATATGCCCAGAGGAATATAAATCATTCTACCATAAAGACACATGCACACAAATTTTTGTTGCAGCACTATTTGCTATAGAAAAGACATGGAATCAACCTAAATGCCAATCAATGGAACCTGGATTTTTTTAATGTGGTATATATATACCATGGAATACTATGTGTCCATAAAAAAAAGAATGAGATCTTGTCTATTGCAGGAACATAAATGAAGCTAGAGGATAACATCCTTAGCAAACTAATGCAGTAACCAGAAAATGAAATATTGCATGTATAAGTGGGCACTAAATAATGACAACACATGGACACGATGGGAGCAGCACACACCAGGGCCTACTTGAGGGTGGAGGGTGGGAGGCAAAACAACAGAAAAAAAAATAATTATTGAGTATTAGGCTCAGTACCTAATTGATGATATAATCTTTACATCAAACCCCCGTGACATGGGTTTACCTATATAACAGACCTACACGTTTACCCCTGAAACTAAAATAAGCATTTTTTAAAGCCATGACGAATTTCAAACATCAACAGTTTAATCTCTAATCCTTCTCCAATCAAGATTTTAAGATTTGTTTTGAAAAGAAAACTTTTAATGAGCAGAATGAATTCGTTTCTTTTTTCTAAAAGAGTAATAAACTAAAACCCGTATTTCACTCTACACAATTGTACCTACCAGAATCCAAAAAAAGGAAAGTTGGCTGCCTCTAACAGAAAAAACCATACAGACGTCAATTAAGAGACAGGGTCTGAAATGGGCCTTAGGACAAAAACAATTAAGGAGGTTGATTGTCTGAGTCCAACCGGCAGACCCTGACCCAGAGATGGATGAGCAAATATACTCAGACGCAAATATCCAGGGAAAGAGCAGGCTGGGCTGCCCAGCCACTCACCAACACCAAGAAAGTTCAGGAAAAAGTTAACAGCAGTGACCTCAATCAGCCAGCTAAGTTTGCATTTATTTAGTACAGATTAAATGACAAACGTCTTGAGTAAACACCACTAGAGGGTAATTGATATTACCGACCTCCCAAGTAGAGAGCAATCATGTACCTGCAGATAATCAAAGGTTGTTCTTAAGACCACCTGAGTAAACTCCTCTACAATCCTATGTAGCTACACCTTTGAAGAAAATTCACCTGCCTTCAGCCAAATCTTTTACTGAAGCTATGCAAACCCCCCAGCCTTCCAAGAAGGTTTGTGACTATTTTCCATAACTATCTTTATAATTTTCCCTCTAAAATCTTTCCCACCACCCTGACTGAACTCCTACATCTCCCCCTTTTCTGTTTCTTGTATCAGGCTTTCTTGATTGAAGAGCACAGGTGTGTGCAGCAATAGGTTTGTCAGTTGAGATGGTCATTGCTCTTATTCCAGCTATGCATCCTAGAATTAGCAAATCACATGAGGCAAACATAATTAGCAACATTCTTTTCCAATCAAGGAGTGACCTGTAGTGTTACTTGACACCTCAGTTCACAGTATGCCATTACTGAGAAACCCCCTTGGGGGTATGCTAATCCTTTCTAGCCAGGGAGTCCCATCCTTTGAGGCTGGGAAGGGAGTGTCTGCCCAGGTGACAGGGCGAAAGAAAGGCTCCTCTAAGATATGAGCCCAATAGAGTGTAGCAGGTACAGGTTGCAGACAAAGCGAGAGTATAAAAACGATCAATACCCTACATGAGTTGCAATGTACAACAGAGAGCATAGCAAGGAACAAATTATCTGGAGCAAATGGTGTCTGTGTCCGGAGCAGGATTCATTTAGCCTCCTGAGTTGTCTTCTTCAGCATTCCCCAAGTAATGTCCGGGGCTTGTCTCTCCTCTCTTTGTCTTACTTTTTGTTTCTGTTTCTGATCTGTCTCTTCTACTCTTTCTCTTAATCATTCTTTCCCTTTTAGAGGCAAAACTGCTTCGAATTGTTTTTTACTTAAAGGAATCCTGATGATACAAGGATCATAACCTAGCAACTGATTGCATCATCTGTGGCCCAAATACATGACTTTACTTATTAACTGGATATAGGGAGATAGTGTTTTGGTCCTGGCATGTGAGCAAAATTCCATTTCTAGAAAGCACAGTCCCAGGGACATCAGTCCTATTAACCTTGTAGGGGAGTGTTTGGTGGGAAAAACAGACAACTGAACTGAATAGAGCAAGTCCTTGCGATCTAGTTGCCTGTGAGAGATGGCTTGTTCTATTTCCTCAAGCTCCCTTTTTGCTGCAGGTGTTAAATATCTGGGAGAATCTAGGGCTGTATTACCCTTTAAGATAGAAAACAGGTTTTGCAACTGATAAGTCGTTATGCCCAAGACAGGGCAAAGTCAGTTTATATCGCCCAGAAATTTCTGATAATCATTTGAGGTATGTAAGTTGCTAGTATTTAATTTAACTTTTTGAGGTCTTACTGAAGGGGAAGTTAGTATATTTACCCCAGATATTTCCAACAGGAGGACATTTGTACTTTTTCAGGTGCTATGATTAAATCCCTTAACTGTTTTTTGATTGTTTGTTTTGTTTTTGTTTTTGAGATGGAGTCTTGCTCTCTCACCAGGCTGGAGTGCACTGGTGTGATCACAGCTCACTGCAACCTCCGCCTCACGGGTTCAAGTGATTCCCCTGCCTCAGCCTACTGTGTAGCTGGGACTACAGGTTCATACCACCATGTCCGGCTAATTTTTGTATTTTAGTAGACACAGGGTTTCACCATGTTGGCCAGGATGGTCTCGATCTCCTGACCTCATGATCCACCCGCCTCGGCCTCCCAAAGTGTTTGGATTACAGGCATGAGCTACTGCGCACGGCCAACTGTGTATTCTTTATGACAGAGGCATATAAACTTAAAATTTCTGGCTCTCTTGGGGCTGCCAGTAATATATCACCCATAAAATGAATAATCTTGCAATTAGAAAATTCTTTTCTACTGGGGAGCAAAGCCTGATCTACCTGTTACTGATACTAGGTAGGACTATTCAGCATTCCTGAGGAAGCACTTTCCAATGAAATCAGCAAGTTGGCCTTTCATTATTCATAGCTGATAATGTAAACGCAAATTTTTCTCTGTTCTGTTCTGTGAGAGGAATAGTATAAAAACAGTCTTTTAAGTCAATCACAATTATAGGCCAATCTTGAGGAATCGCCACGGGGAAGGGGTCCCATAGGCTGTAGATTAGCATTAATAGCACGGAAATCATGCAAAAGTTTCCATTTGACAGAGTTTTGGGAATGACGAAATGGGCGAATTCCAAGGGCTGTTAGCTGGTTCTATATGGCCAGCGTTTAATTGTTCCTCAACTCATTCATGGGCTCTTTGTAATTTCTCTCCCTTCAGAGGTCACTCTTCTACCCAATTAAGATTTTGAGAGAGCCACATCAGGGGTAGTGGAGGAAAAACAGTGGCCATAATTATAATTTAATTTTAATTTTAATTTAACTTAAATTTTAACAGAGAATTATAATTTGGGATGTTCCTTGTATACAAGGAACACATGAAATTTTACGGTGTGCCGCCCCTGTAGCCCAAGGGCAGCGACTCAAGTCCTGGGCAGCAATCCCACTGGGCTTGCATAGACGGCATTTTTTTCTGCACTCCTCCCTCCTCCCACCGCTGGGCGGAGGCTGCCTGCCTGGATGGACCATGTCAGCTTGGGCACTGCCGGCTTTTTTCCCACTGAGCCTTTCGTAACGCCCGCCGCCCGCTTGGCTGCCCAGCTTCAGCTTCTAATGCCTTTTCTTATCTCTTTATAAACATACACCTGATTGCCTTATTGATTTTGCATCACTGGGCAGGCTAAAAGTTCCGCTTCTAATGCCGCTTGCTTAAGACAGGGTCCCATAGCTGTAGTGTATGAGTTGTCTTTTTTCTTATTTATTGGAGGAGGGGGCTCAGGCAAAACCTCCCTTTCCTCTTTGTTATTTTGACCCAGTGATAGTGGGACTGGGTGACTCAGGGGTGGTAAAGTAGGTGACGGTTTTTTCTCCTTTCCCTTTTTAGTCTCTTCTGTGTATAATGGGACCAGAGTTGCCCTCACTAAAGCCCATAGCATTAAAGATTATACTGGGACCTGTTACTTTTGCGCATGAGGTCAGGAGATCGAGACCATCCTGGCTAACAGGGTGAAACCCCGTCTCTACTAAAAATACAAAAAAAATAGCCAAGCGTCGTGGCGGGCGCCTGTAGTCCCCACTACTCAGGGGACTGAGGCAGGAGAATGGCGTGAACTCAGGAGACGGAGGTTACAGTGAGCCGAGATCGGGCCACTGCACTCCAGCCAGGGTGACAGAGTGAGACGAAGAAAGAAAAGAAAGAAAGGAAAGAAAGAAAAGAAAGGAAGGAAGGAAGGAAGGAAGGAAGGAAGGAAAGAGAAAGAAAGAAAGAAAGAAAGAAAGAAAGAAAGAAAGAAAGAAAGAAAGAAAGAAAGAAAGAAAGAAAATAACAACAACAAAAAGATTCTTCCCACTTGTTCCCAAATCTCTAGGTCTAGCTTACCTTCTTCCAGGAACTATGTGTTAAGTGATACAATTTGCATTAGGTCCCTTAATTCAGCCTGCAAAACCGAGGATCCAGTGTCTTTAAGCAGTTGTTTGAATACTTTTAGATACTGCTTCTGTTGTGCTGATAACTCTTGTCCCGTGATAAAACCCTACCCTGAACAATTCCCTCGAACTTGAAGATCCCAAGCAGGCACCGATGACCTACTGACTTACTGACTTATTGACTTACTGGCTTACCAACCACACAGCCTTCACCTTAGCTTTTGAGGGTTCTGTCGCGATTATTTGCAGCTATACCTCAGACCTGGGCACCAACATGCCAGGTCCTCACACGGGGCACCAACTCTCTGGGTCCGACAGGCAGACCCTGACGCAGCAATGGATCAACAAATACACTCGGACACCTATATCCAGTGCAAGAGCAGGCTAGGTGGCCCTGTCACTCACCAATACCAAGAAGGGTCCAGTAAAGAGTTAACAGCAGAGTTCCTGATCAGCTAGTGAAGTTCGCATTATTTAGTACAGATTAAAAGACAAAGGCCTTGAATAAACACCACTAGAAGGTAATTGACATTGCCAACCTCCCAGAGAGTAGTTTCCCCAGCATAACATTAAATGTTGGTTTTAGGATGGCCTGAGTAAACAAGCTATTTAGATAAACTCCTCTACATTCCTGTGTATCTATGCCCTAAGCTTTTAAGATAATTCAGCTGCCTTCAGCCAAACCTTTTACTGAAGCTATGCAAGTCCCCAGACTTCCAAGAAGGTTTGTGACTATTTGCTATAACTATCTTTATAATTTTTCTTCTAAAATATTTCCCACCACCTTGACTGAAGTCCCACAGTTGAGAAGACAGGGAAGGGCATCATATAAGTAAGAAAAAATTAGAACAAGTTTGGCCATAAGAAAGTAAAATGTTGATAAGGTCTTTTAACACAGATCAAAAAAAGGGAGATTAGAGGCATGCTATGAGGACACTGAATGGCAGCCTACGTAATGGGAACTTCATCCTACAGATAAGAGAAGTCACTGGAAAGCTTTGAGAAGGTCANAAGAGCAGGCTAGGTGGCCCTGTCACTCACCAATACCAAGAAGGGTCCAGTAAAGAGTTAACAGCAGAGTTCCTGATCAGCTAGTGAAGTTCGCATTATTTAGTACAGATTAAAAGACAAAGGCCTTGAATAAACACCACTAGAAGGTAATTGACATTGCCAACCTCCCAGAGAGTAGTTTCCCCAGCATAACATTAAATGTTGGTTTTAGGATGGCCTGAGTAAACAAGCTATTTAGATAAACTCCTCTACATTCCTGTGTATCTATGCCCTAAGCTTTTAAGATAATTCAGCTGCCTTCAGCCAAACCTTTTACTGAAGCTATGCAAATCCCCAGACTTCCAAGAAGGTTTGTGACTATTTGCTCTAACTATCTTTATAATTTTCTTCTAAAATATTTCCCACCACCTTGACTGAAGTCCCACAGTTGAGAAGACAGGGAAGGGCATCATATAAGTAAGAAAAAATTAGAACAAGTTTGGCCATAAGAAAGTAAAATGTTGATAAGGTCTTTTAACACAGATCAAAAAAAGGGAGATTAGAGGCATGCTATGAGGACACTGAATGGCAGCCTACGTAATGGGAACTTCATCCTACAGATAAGAGAAGTCACTGGAAAGCTTTGAGAAGGTCACAAACATGACAAACAGCATTTTCAGGAAGATTACTCTGACCAGTATCAAGCAAGATAAGTTGGGAAATCATCTTCAACTTTGGAAACTTAATAGAAATATCTAAAAGATCTCTATTTCTTTTCTTTTCATGTTTAATTTTGAAATAATATCAGACTTTCAAAAATGTTCCAAAATTCGGCAAAGTCCTCATATGCTTTTCATTCAACTTCCCCAAATATTAACATTATAGATATGTACCTAATAATTAAAATCTATAAATGATTGTTAACACTGTAAAACGAATGCCTGTACAGACCTTATCCAAATCCCCTCTATCTTCTGACTAATGTCCTTTATCTGGACCAGGATCCAATGTAGTATCACATATTGCTCTTCATTGTACTGTTCTCTCAGTCTCCTTTAATCTGGGAAAGTTAGGATTTACCTTTAAGAGTTTCATATTTTTGAAGAGCATTGATCATTTATTTTGTAGAATGACCTTCAGTTTGGACTTTTCTATTATTTTCTCATGATTAAACTCAGGTTATACACTTTCTACAAGAATACCACAGGGATGATACTGCACCTTCTCCATGCATTATATTAGAATGCCCTAAGATTTCATTATCTCTGATTACTGGGGATGTCAACTTTGATCACTGGGCTAAAGTTCCTCCACTGCAAAATGACTCTTTTCCTTGAAAGCATTTTTAAACAACCAATCCCTGGACCACACCACACGTCAGCCAAATCAGATACGCTTGAGGGATGGTACAGGCATTGGTAGGCTTTAAATGCCCTACAAGTGACTCTAATCAGTATCTGGAATTGAAAACCTATGGCTTAGACGGTGAAGATTAGAATCCTGAAAATCAGCTAGGAGACCATTCCAAAGGCTTCTCTTTCAAAAAAAAAAAAAATCTAATTCTAAACAAAGCAAATACATCTGGATTTTGGCATGGACATATGGTAGAGAAATAGAAGAAAAATAGAAATTATCTGATGGGGAAAGAGATGAGTCAGTAGACTGCAGTCCAATTAAAAAAAAAAAGGCAGGTGTGATGACACTTGTTTGTAATTCCAGCATTTAGGGAGTGAAAGTGGGCAGATCACTTGAACCCAAAAGTTCCAGACCAGCCTGGGATTTCACCAGCCTGGGTGAAACTCCATCTCTACAGAAACAAACACAAAAAATTAACTAGGCATGATGACACGTGCCTGTGATTCCAGCTACTCAGGAGGCTGAGACAGGATCTCACAAGGTTGAGGCTGCAGTCACTTATGATCTCACCACTGCACTTCAGTCTGGGTATGAGAGTGAGATACTCTCTCTTTCAATTAAACCAAAAAAACCAGTAAATATAATGTTCTAAGGTCAGATCTAGTACAAAAACTGCATCTAATTCTGTGATGTTTACATGCTATAATTAAAATAGAACATGGAGGTGTTTCCATATGAATAGCTGAAAGATTCTGTACTTTTTATGCAGCTGCATCATATTCTATTGTGTAGATATAAGGTAACCTGTTTAATTGGCATTGTGCTGGTAAAAGTCTAGGTTGTTCCCATTATTTTGCTGTTAAACAAACAATATAGTCAATAACCCTGATTAGGTGTCATTTTTTATGACTGGGACTGTGATAAATTTTTCCCAGTAAAGTTTAGGAGGCAAAAATATATATATTTTAAATTTTCACATGCATTAAGAAATTTTACTCTACAAGGTTTCTACAAATTTTTATGTTCCAAGAAAAGTAGGGGAAGGTAATAGCACCTCAGTTGCTCTCACACAAAGGTCCTGAGTGACAGCACCTTTACGGACACAAGCAAATGGTCATATCCCTGGTGCCCACACAGGGGAGGTGAATCTGGAGCCTGTAAAGCTCCAGGAAAGGTGAGGGTGCCCTCTAGAGGACACCCTGCTAAGGATCAGAAAGGGGCCAAGGAAGTGGAGAGATTACAGCGGGTCTTAAACTAAGGGCAAGTTCAAGTGGAAGGCATTAAGGCTCAAGGAGCAAGCTGAGGTGAGTAAGTGGTAGAGACTGATGGAAGGAGAAGATAAAAAGCCATCGTGGCTATCTATGAATGGTAGCATAGGGATTTTTGTATATTTTCAAAATTGTATACTGTTGGATCATTTTTAAAATATGAATAAATCCCAAACTGGACCAAATAACGGGACACTGCAGGAGTCTCACTTTTGGCCAGGAGAGCTGACAAAATCCTCCTCCCCCTGGCCTGGACACCGTCTGACTCAGGGGCCTAAACACTCTCTAATTATGGAGAAAGAAGATGTTTTGAACATCCTCATCATTCACCCACTCACTTCACACACCTGTCATCCTCTCAAACCTCTTGCCCACTCCTGGATTTCATTCTTAATTTACTGAGCTCTATTTCTGTCTTTCATCCATTCCAACTTGTGGTGGGTCCAGGTGTTGGCTTCTGTCCATGATTTTGTAAAAAAATAAAAATAAAATTAAAAAGACTTTCAAAGTTAATTTCCCTGACACCTCCTTAAACTGACCTCCACCTGCAGCCCCATGATCATTATCAGAAGCATTTGGACACTTTTTCTGGTAATCAGATGCTTTCCATCTCTCATTAGGAAATGTGACTCTCTCCACCCTGTATAAAGATTTCCCAGTAGAAATGAACACAGAGATAATGTCTGTGTGCTCCCAAAGGAAATGGTTTCTATAAGAATATGTGAAAGATGCAATTATAGAAAAGACCATTTAAAACATACATTATGTAGATGATTCTCACCATTCCTTTAAGAGATACATTGTAAAACATGACATTAATAATTATTCTAGACCCCGGAGCAAGATGGCCGAATAGGAGCAGCTCCAGCCTCCAACTCCCTGTGCAAGTGACACAGAGGATGGGTGATTTCTGCATTTTCAACTGAGGTACCGGGTTCATCCCACTGGGGAGTGCTGGGCAATCACTGCTGGTCAGCTGGTGCTGCCCGATCAGGGAGAGCTGAAGCAGGGCGAGCCATCACCTCACCTGGGAAGCACAAGGGGGAAGGGAATCCCTTTTCCTAGTCAAGGGAAACTGAGACACATAACACCTGGAAAATAGGGTAACTCCCAACCTAATACTAAGCTTTACCAAGGGTCTTAGCAAATGGCACATCAGGAGATTATATCCCACACCTGGACGGGAGGGTCCCATACCCACAGAGCCTCCCTCATTGCTAGCAAGCAGTCTGAGATCTAACGGCAAGGCAGCAGCGAGGCTGGGGTAGGGGCGCCCGCATTTCTGAGGCTTAAGTAGGTAAACAAAGCCTCCAGGAAGCTACAACTGGGTGGAGCCCACTGCATTTCAAGGGGCCGGCCTGTCTCTGTAGACTCCATCTCTAGGGACAGGTCATAGCTAAACAAAAGCATCAGAAAGCTCGGTAGGGATCTCCCAGCACAGAGGTTGAGATCTGAGAATGGACAGACTGCCTACTCAAGTAGGTCTCTGGCCCCTGAGCAGCCTCACTGGCAAACATCCCCACAGGTGTAGACCGACACCTCACACCACACACGGTGGGGTACAGCCCTGAGACGAAGCTTCCAGAGCAAGAAGTAGAGAGCAACACTCACTGTTGAGCAATATTCTATCTTTTACAGCCTCTGCTGTTCTGGAGTGGACCTCAAGCAATCTCCAACAGACCTACAGCTGAGAGTCCTGACTGTTAGAAGAAAACTAACAAACAGAAAGGACACCACACCAAAACCCCATCAGTTCGTCACTGTCATCAAAGACCTAAGGCAGATAAAACCACAAAGATGGGAAAAAAGCAGGGCAGAAAAGCTGGAAATTCAAAAAATCAGAGTGCATCTCCCCTCCAAAGGAACGCAGCTCATCGCCAGAAACGGATCAAAGCTGGATGGAGAATGACTTTGACGAATTGAGAGAAGAAGGCTTCAGTCGATCAAACTTCTCAGAGCTAAAAGAGGAACTATGTAACTAGTGCAAAGAAACTAAAATCTTTAAAAAAAAGAATGGAAGAATGGATAACTAGAATAATCAATGCAGA
>NW_016823921.1:0-1478 GCF_001698545.2 Rhinopithecus bieti | reverse complement strand
GGCGCCGCCGCCTCCGCCGCCACCTCCGCGGTTGCGGGCCCTGCGGCAGCGCCCGCGGCTCCTCCCGCCCGGAGGGAGGCCCTCGTTCCGCTCACCTCATGTGTGTAAAGTGCACGAGCAAGTGGGGCGCGGCGAAGGAGGCTCGCGAGCCTCAAGCCCTCCGCAGCGCCGCGGGGAGAGGCCCGAGCCGCTGCACCAGCGCCATTTTCTACACCGACCCGCTGCCGCCGCCGCCGCCGCCGCCGCCGCCGACACCGCCGCCGCCGCAGGCCCCAGACCGGAAGTGAATGCCCCACTCGGCAACCCCTTCCGGGGGCGCCGCGGCCACTGGCCCCCAAGATGGAGGCCCTAGCAACTGGACCCGCAGACGGGGCAGGTCCTTGGCAACCGCCCCGGCGTGGCACGCTGCACCCGGCCGGACCTCCCTGGAGGTCACAGCCTCCGAGGCGCCCCGCGGAGTGGCTGGGGGGCCTGCGGAGCCCCGAGCCCAACGTTTTTCGGTGCGGCCGACTCCGGTCTGACCGAGAAGGAGGGGAGTCCCTCCCCTTCTCCTTCTTTGCTGCGACACAAGTTTCCTACCCGCCGCCCGGCCCCTCCCCCACTGACACACACAAAAAAAAAAAAAAAATTGCCTAAAACGCAAATCCTACCCCAACCTCAGCCTCATGAGCCCGCGCTGCTTTTGAATTCAGCCACTTATAATTATTTTTGACCTTGGGTCAGTTATTTAACCTCTCTGCGTCTCTTTTCCTCCTCAGGTAAAGAATGCATACCTGAGGCGGGTTGTGAGGCTTAAAAGCGATTTTTATCCACCGACCTTTGACTCAGCAATTCCGCCTGCACGGATTTTTTGCTCAGGAAATAATTCTGGGTATCTGCAAATGTTTCACCATCGAGATACTAAGCTGTGGTATTGATGATGGTGAAAAATTGTAAACAGCCAAAATGTCCAGCGCTACTAGATGGCTTCGAAGACAGCTACTGGCAGGTATTAGCACACTGTAAAAATGATGTGGAGGAATAATCCCGGCATGAGGGAAATGGTTGCAATAGAATAAGTGAAAAAGCAAGTTCCAAAGTAGCTCGCACAGTAAGAAACACCTTAGTGTAGACACAGTAAGATACATACATGTAGATACACTACGATATGTATAATGTAGACGCAGATGCATATGTGTACATTAAAAGTATACATGTATACCTACATGTAGATAAGACATACATATCTGCAGGTAGATACAACAATATATAATACATGTAGATACCGTAAGATACATATTTTCACTTGTGTGTGTTCTTTCCAACCTTTCATCATGCTTTTTCTTCTAATTTAAAGATAATTCCTCCTCTGTGCTTAAAATCTATAACCTTTATACTTTCTCAGAAACCCCACTCTGTGGATCATCCCATTCTCCTTTTTCTAACCTAAGTTCTTCAACTGGCTTTATTTTGTTTTATTTTCATATTATTATTATTAT
>NW_016823920.1:0-1749 GCF_001698545.2 Rhinopithecus bieti | reverse complement strand
CATCAATTCTAGCATGCAAATAATGAGCTCTTGTTTTACCTTTTGGCATTCTATTTGTTTTTCTAACACTTCTTGTCTTTTTTTCCTCATATCTTGTTGTAACTTCATTGCTTCCTATATAAGTGAAAAAGAAATTAATACAGATAACATAATTTGCCACCATTCTCAACTCATTTTTTCTGGGTCCTCCCTGAGACAGACTGTCCCCCTAATAAAAAAATAGCTGACACCAAAGATGAAACCTTTGAGTATATTCTCCCTAACACTTTCAACATAATAGAGTTTATAACTGTACTTAAAAAATATTTAAAATATTGGACCTAATTAGCTATCTCTATGAGATTTATTGACTTGAATGACCTGAATGTCCTTATGAAGAAAAACAAAAGTTGTTTTCACTTGCCAATGTAATAAGCTAAATCCTTATTTTTGAAGTTTAAAGTTTAAAAATGTGAGGCTAGGCATGGTGGCTCAACCTGTAATCCTAGCACTTTGGGAGGCTGAGGTGGGAGGACTGCTTGAGTTCAGCCTCGGCAACAGAATGAGACCCTGTCTCTACAAAACAATGAACAAAATTAGCCGGGGCATGGTGGCACATGCCTACTCAGCTACTCAGAAGGCTAAAGTGAGAGGATCATTTGAGCCTGGGACATCAAGGCTGCAGTGAGCCATGATCATGCCACTGTACTCAATCTGAGTGACAGAGACCTTGTCGAAAAGAAAAGAAAAAGAAAAAAGTGACATGCAGCTATAGGTTGGAAATGATAGAGTAGGCCGGGAACAGTGGCTCACACTTATAATCCCAGCACTTTGGAAGGCCGAAGCAGGTGGATCACCTGAGGTCAGGAATTCAAGACTAGCCTGACCAACATGGAGAAAATCCGTCTCGACTGAAAATACAAAATTAGTCGGGGTATGGTGGCACATGCCTGTAATCCCAGCTACTCTAGAGGCTGAGGGAGGAGAATCGCTTGAACCTGGGAGGCGGAGGCTGCGGTGAGCCGAGACCATGCCATCGCACTCCAGCCTGGGCAACAAGAGCGAAGCTCCGTCTCAAAAAGAATAATAATAATAATAATAATAATAGAGTAAAATCTATGGATTTCACCAGGAAAATTGTGCCTCCCACCCTCCTGTTAAATCTCTAATTATACTGAGATAGTACATATAAATATCTATTTAATTTGGAAAACCCTATGTGAACTTAATAGGATGACAATGAAACTCAGAACTGAATCACATAGATAATAATTACAAAAGTGTTATATTTTATATGAATTATTATCTACCTAGGAATTTAAAAAAGAAAATAAACACTAGAATTGGAGGGAATAATAGTGTATTTAAAAAAATTCTGAATGGCAATTGTGAAACATTTTTTTCTGTACGTCCATCTTTTTTTTCCAAGTGTACACTAGAGAAGAAGCTATATGAGCATTATGATGTCATGCCCTACCGACATGAACTGATTTAAAAGTGATAATGTAACCACTTAACAATTCAACGCATCGTTTCTTCTGTAAGGCAAGAAGAATCAAGATTGTTACCTGTTTTTTTTTAAGCACTTCTTGAACATCATGAGATTTAGACCCTGAACAGAGCTTTGAAGGTGTCTTTAAGTTTGAGGAGCTGTAAATCAGTTTTGGATGGCCTGGAGTTGAAAATATCTAAAAAATAAAGAAAAAAAAAGCACACACAAACATAATTATATCTAAAGAAAAAAAAGCACACACAAATATAATTATATCT